>NW_016812811.1:0-1665 GCF_001698545.2 Rhinopithecus bieti
ATCGTGGGGACTGGGCGGCGCCTCTTCCTGTGAGTTTGTGCCCCGCATCGTGGGGGACTGGGTGGCGCCTCTGCCCTGTGCCCTGTGAGTTTGCGCCCCGCATCGTGGGGGACTAGGCGGCGCCTCTGCCTGTGAGTTTGCGCCCCGCATCGTGGGGGACTGGGCCGCACCTCTGCCCTGTGAGTTTGCGCCCCGCATGGTGGGGGACTGGGCGGCGCCTCTGCCCTGTGCCCTGTGAGTTTGCGCCCCGCATGGTGGGGGACGGGGCGCACTTGTTTAAATCGTCTCGTGGTGGTTTGAGCACATCCCCTCTGGGGCTTTCAGCTTCCGTTTGGAGACTTACAGGGGGTCAGAGGCCGACTTCTGAATCCTCAAGGACAGGAAGGAAATGAGAAGGATGGAGGCATCCAGGGACGGCTGGAGAAGGGAAGGAGGTGGAAGAGAAGGAGGTGGAGACGGGCGTCCCCCTAAGAAGAGTTGGAAGGGGCGTTGAGGGTGGCGCGCTGTGGCGGGCGTGAGAGGTGGTGTGGAAGGTTGCAGAGGCCAGTCTGAGAGGGCTGCAGACTGCTGGTTGCAAGTCTAGGACACTCGGAAAAAGGAAAACCATGGAGACAGGAAACAGATTGGGGGTTGGCGGGTTAGGAGGGAGCGGGGGTGCGTGGGTGCACACCGACGTTTCTCGGGGCAGGGAAACTCCTCTGCATGGCCCCACAGCGGTAGATCCGTGTCGTCCTGCGTTTTTGCAGACTCCACAGCGTGTGCGGCAGCGGGAGAGCCCCGTGCACGGTTGACTCGGGGTGATCATGACCCGTCCAAGGAGGTGCATTGACTGGAACGGACGCAGGCGGTCAGGCAGGGCCGTCCTGATCGGGGACCCGGGAGGCTTTCTGCTGACAGCGTCCGGCCTGGCCGGGATGTGGCCAGTTTGTGACCCTCAGCCCCACGGTATGTCCTGTCTCCTTCCCGGTGGGATGCAGGTGCAGGCCCCTGAATGTCAGCTCGTCCTCAGTCAACGTTCCCGTCCCCCTTTTCCACCGCCCCTCTTTTCTTGTCCTCAATACGATCGCAAGCGAGTGCAGTTACCACAGTGAGCAGCGGCGGAGAAGACGACATCCTGGATGCCCATGCAGCTCAGCTGGATTCTAGAAAGTCTTCCAGTGTGGGAAGGGGCGGAGACGCAGGCGTGCCTTCATGCTGGGGCTCCCGGGGCCTGCCGTGCGTGTTGGTGGAGGCGCAGCTGCCCCTGGCGCGCCCTGGGCTCTGGAGGGGCGAGCCGGAGCCGGCCCCGAGCCTGCAGCCGGCTTGGGTGTTGTGGGGTGGGGGGGAGGGGACCTTATTTCTCCGGGGGGAGCGCTTTCGACTGGGTCCCCAGGCTGTGTTCTCGGGAACCTGTTGATGCGCGCTCCAGGGCGAGCCACGTGACGGTGCAGAAAGCGCCCCCTGCCCTGCCGGACGGCCCAGCCCGGAGCGAACGGGGAGGGGAAAGGAGAGGACCGCGGGGAGCGAAGGGCCGTGCAGGGAGCGGAGCAGGAGGAGAGGAGAGCAGCGCCGGGGGCGGCCGGGTCTGCACAGTCGCGGGTCGGGAGGGGCGGCCGCCGCCACCCCCGGCGCCATGAGCGCTCCTCAGCCTGAGGAATGCGCGCGGCGCGGGCCCCGCCCCAGAGC
>NW_016812812.1:0-1668 GCF_001698545.2 Rhinopithecus bieti
TAATCAAGCAGAACCTATAAAATTACAGATAGAGTCTATCAAACCATTACATAAACTTCCCTAATATTCCTTGAACTCAGACACAGGTAAGGGATCAAATCTATAGTTACAAGCCTTGTATATCAAGGTCTTCTCATACCCTGCATTAGCCCTGTCCTGTGAGTAAAGAACCCAAACAGATGACGATGTCAATTTGCTCAAGACTTCAAGGCCATTGGCAAAATTGTTATTCCTCACTTTCCAGAAATACCCCAACCCACGCAATTCCTCTAGAAGCCACCTGCTTACCTGCAGTGAATCTTTGCTCTACCTTTTTCAGTGTGCCTCTAGACTAGGAGAATCAATACATTTTTGCCTTTTCCCGAGAAGGACAACATTCTATCTAGACAGTGATGCTTCAGGGTGTTACTGAAGCCCTTTCCTACTTTTCCTAGGTCCTCAAACAAGACTTAAAAAATATGGGAGTGGTTGGCAAGATGGCCAAATAGGAAAAGCTCTGCTCTGCAGCTCCCAGCCAGATCAACGCAGAAGGTGGGTGATTTCTGCACTTCCAACTGAAGTACCTGGCACATCTCACTGGGACTGATTAGACAGTGGGTGCAGCCCACCGAGGGTGAGCAGAAGCTGGGTGGGGCGTTGCCTCACCCAGGAAGCACAAATGGTTGAGGAACCCCCTCCCCTAGCCAAGGGAAGCTGTGAGGGACTGTGCTGTGAGGAACAGTGCACTCTGGCCTAGATACTATGCTTTTCCCATGGTCTTCGCAACCCACAGGCCAGGAGATTCCCTCCAGTGCCTACATCACATGGGCCCTGGTTTTCAAACACAAAACTTGGCAGTCATTTGGGCAGACACTGAGCTAGCTGAAGGAGTTTCTTTTCACACCCCAGTGGTGACTGGAACGCCAGCAAGACAGAACCGTTTACTCCCCTGGAAAGGGAGCTGAAGCCAGAGAGCCAAGTGGTCTAGCTCAGGGGATCCCACCCCCACAGAGCCCAGCAAACTAAGATCCACTGACTTGGAATTCTCTTTGCTTGCACAGCAGTCTGAAGTCGACCTGGGATGCTTCACTTTGGTGGGGGGAGGGGCATCTGCCATTACTGAGACTTGAGTAGGGAGTTTTCCCCTCAGTGTAAACAAAGCCTTAAGGAAGTTCAAACTGGGCAAAGCCCACTGCATCTTGGCAAAGCTGCTGTAGCCCAGACTGCCTCTCTAGATTCCTCCTCTTGGGGCAGGGCATCTCTGAAAGAAAGGCAGCAGCCCCAGTCAGGGGCTTATAGATAAAACTCCCATCTCCCTGGGACAGAGCACCTGGGGGCAGGGGTGGCTATAAGTGCAACTTCAGCAGACTTAAACGTTCCTGCCTGCCAACTCTGAGAGCAGCGGATCCCCTGGCACAGTGCAGGAGCTCGGCTAAGGGACAGACTGCCTCAAGTGGGTCCTTGATCTCCGTGCCTCTTGACTGGGAGACACAGCAGGGTCTACAGACACCTCAAACAGGAGAGCTCCAGCTGGCATCTAGCAGGTACCCCTTGGGGATGAACCTTCCAGGGAAAGGAACAGGCAGCAATCTTTGCTGTTCTGCAGCCTCCACTAGTGACACTCAGGCAGACAGGGTCTGGAGTGGACCTCCAGCAAACTGCAGCAGACGTGCAGCAGAGTGGCCTGTT
>NW_016812813.1:0-2204 GCF_001698545.2 Rhinopithecus bieti
AGGCTTTTTCAGCATCTTGTTTATGTGTGGAATTTAAAAAGAATAAAGTTTTATTTCACTCAAAAAAAAAATGAAACTCTAGAATCTTAACATGTTCAGAACTAATCTCAACAACTCTTACCCTCACCTGTTCTTCATCTAGTATTACCTATCTCAGTAAATGAATCTATCATCTACCAAGTTCCCCAATCCAGAAACATTGCTCTCTCACTGCTAAACCATACACAGAGCCCTGTATAACTTGCTGATGTAGCCCTCCTCATTAGCTATATGCTCACTAGCCTGGATCACATATAAACATCTAAGATATTTCACTCTTTTACTCTTAGAATTAATTCTACACACAGAACTTCAATGCTACTCTTAAAATGTAAATAATATGCTACTTTCTGCTATAGTCTCTATGTTTCTCCTGCAAATTCACATGTGGAAATTCTTTTTTTCCTTTTTTTTTTTTTTTTTTGAGGTGGAGTCTTATTCTGTCACCCAGGCTGGATTGTGGGGCATGATCTCAGCTCACTACAATCTCCACCTCCCGGTTTTAAGCAATTCTCTTTGCCTCAGCTTCCCAAGTAGCTGGGATCACGGGTGCTCGCCACCACACCTGGCTAATTTTTGTATTTTTAGTAGAGATGAGGTTTCGCCATGTTGACCAAGGCTGGTCTTGAACTCCTAACCTCAGGTGATCCACCCGCCTCAGCCTCATATGTTGAAATTGTATCCTCCAAGATGATTGTATTAGGAGGTGGGTCCTTTGGAAGCCATGACTAGGTAATGAGAGTGGAGCCCTCATGAATGGGATTAATACCCTTATAAAAGAGGCCCAAGAAGGCACTCTTTTGCTCCTTTTACCATGCAAGGACATAGCAAGAAGGTGCCATCTATGAACCAGAATGTGGGACCTCACCAGGCACTAAATCTAACAGCACCTTGATCTTGGACTTCACCTTGATCTTGGATCTCCAGAACCGTGAGAAATAAATTTCTATTGTTTAAAAGCCACCTAGTTTGTGGTATTTGTTATACAAGACTGAATGAACTCAGATACCTTCTTCTCCAAAACCAAATGGCTTCCTATCACCATTACACTACAACTCAAACTCTACTGTGGCCTGCAAGGATTTAACCATCTGGTCCCTGCCCACTCCTCTGACTTTATGTCCTCTAACTCTTCCCATGACCTTCCTATGAGCCACAAAGACCTATTTGTTTCTCAATATGGAGGCCATGTCCACTCTCATGTGTCAGCCTTAGCACATGATGACTTTTCCACTTAGAATTTCCTGTTCGTTTAACTTCTTTCTTGTTCTGGACTACCAGCATCTTTTGGGCCTTAATTTAAATAACTCTTTTCTCTTAATCTATTGCCCCATAAAATTCTGAGTTAGATCTCCCCTTATGTGTTCCCATATTACTTGAATTCTACCATTTTAGCACATATTAGCCCTCCGAAATATTTGTAAAGCTACAATGATAAGAGTGATGGTAATAATAACAGTAATAGTAATATCAACTGACATTTATTGAATACTTAAACCATATGAGGTACTATATTATATCCTCAGAATATAATTGTGAGCAAAATAGATATGGCCTTTGTCTTAAGAGATAAAGGACAATAAAAACAAGTAAACACATGCATAAAAGTATATTGAGTTAAAAATGTATTAGGGCGAATCAGGTGAAATTATTGACATTTGACCATTTTGACCTATAAAAATGTCAATTTCACATAGTTGGCCTAATATTTATAAATTTTGATAACTGCTAAGTCACAATACAACACATGAGAAGCACAGGAAGGATGGAGTGACTTATTTCGAGGTGGATAATCAAAGAAAATCTCTTAAGGAATTAATATATGAACTGAGAATAATGAAGTAGACTCAGCTGCATTAAGGTTTGGGGATAAAAAATTTTCTATACAAAGGAAGTGCTCATTGTGCTGTTTGATAATTACCTGTTTTAATTATTTCCACTAAGTATAAACATTGCAATGCCAGGGGTTGAGACTGTTTGATTCCTTTTTGTGAAATAGGAGGTATGCAATTAAAAGCTTATTTAATGAATAAAGGGATGCAGGAAAAAAATGAATGAATGGATCTGGACTCCTAGGACATCTCCAACACTGCATCTCATCCCCCTTTTTTTCTCAAGCTGTATCATCTTGTGGTTCTAAGAGGTTTTTTTTTTTTTTTTTTTTT
>NW_016812813.1:5958-17557 GCF_001698545.2 Rhinopithecus bieti
TTTGAGACAGAGTCTTGCTGTGTCGCCCAGGCTGGAGTGCAGTGGTGCGATCTCCGCTTACTGCAAGCTCCGCCTCCCGGGTTCCCGCCATTCTCCTGCCTCAGCCTCCGAGTAGCTGGGACTACAGGCGGCCGCCACCTCGCCCGGCTAATTTTTTGTATTTTTAGTAGAGACGGGGTTTCACCGTGTTAGCCAAGATGGTCTCGATCTCCTTACCTCGAAATCTCCCCGCCTTGGCCTCCCAAAGTGCTGGGATTACAGGCGTGAGCCACCGCGCCCGGCCGTGGCCATCATTTTAAGTGAATTCATGCAGGAACAAAAGCCAAATACCTCATGTTCTCACTTTTAAGTGGGAGCTAAACTTTGGGTACACATAGTTTTAAAGATGCCAACAATAGACACTGGTGACTACTAGAAATGGGAGGATGGCAGAGGAGCAAGGGTTAAAAAAAACTAACTATTGGGTACTTTGCTCAGTACCTGGGTTACAGGATCAGTTGTCCCCCAAACTTCAGCATCATGCAATATACCCAGAAAACAAACCAGCACATGTACCTTTGTAATCTAAAATTAAGGTTGAAATTTTGAAAAAACATCCTTGCATTTGCATGTATATTGGTGCACAAATATATTTATTATAGCATTGTTATAATGATGGAAAATTTGAAATAATTGTTATCATTTACTGAGGATTTACTATGAGCTAGACCCTGTTCTAAGAATTAATTCATTTGCTCCTCCTCATGGTCTTTAATGCTTTTCATCAAACATTTCCTGCTGTCCATCTTTCAGAAGCAGATACAGTGCATTTTCTGGTTTCCGTCTGGTAAGATGGGATCACGTGATTGGTTCTGGATAATGAGTTGGGAGTCAAACTGATGTATGCCACTTATAGGATGGATTATTTATGTGCTATTTTGAGTCCTTTTCAGGATTCCATCTCCTTTACAGATGGAAATTTTCCAGATGGAAAAATTAAAGACGGTGGTTTCTCCATTCACTGGAAACCCTGGGTTACTAAGAGGAACATAGATCCACTCTTGACCTGTGATGGGCATGAAATATGAGCAAGACAGATTGTCGTTTTAATCCTTTAAACTGGGGATGATTTATCACTGAAGAATAATCCAATCTATGCTGATTTTCGATCCTCATGAAATTCCTATGAAAGAGATACTATTTTAATCATACTTTTACAAATGAGGAAGTTGACACATACTGAGTTCAAGTGATTTTTCTAAAATTACAGTTAGGAGGCAGTAGAGCCATAATTTACACCTAGGTAGTTTGGCTCCAGATACAGCATTCTTATCTGCTACATATACTACCACTCACAGATCTATGTCTATGAATAGGGCAGTTTTTTTTTAATTAGGTTATATCTAGACTATGAAATGCCTTGCATCTATTAAAAATAATGAGGTACCCTATAGGTATTAATATTAAGAAGCTCTCCAGAGCATATCTTTTCGTTAGAAAAGTAGTGGAAGTATATAGGTAAAAAGCCACTTATGTAAAAAAAAAAAAATTATGCTATGATCCATTTGAGTTAAAAAGTGATATACAGTTGGCCCTTTGTGTTTGCAGGTTCCACATCTGCAAATTAAACCAACCAGAGATCAAAAGTGTAGTTAGGCCTATGATGGTTACATTTCTGGTGAACGTGTACATACTTGTTTTTCTTGTCATTATTCCCTAGACATTAAAGTATAACAACTATTTATGTAGCATTTTCATTGTATTAGGTATTGTAAGTAATGTAGAGATGAATTAAAGTATACAGGAGGGTGTATATAGTTTATATTATGGCCATTTTCTATTAAGACTTTAAGCATCCATAGAATTTGGTATCTGAGGAGGGTCCTGGAATCTATCTGTATATACTAAGGGTTAACTGTATATTAGCATATACAAATGTACATATGAAAACATGTATGTGTGTATTGTGTGTATATGCATACATACACATATACATATGTATGTACTGTGTAATACATATGCTGGTATGTATGTAATGAAATGATTAAACATACCCAAACCATATGAAATAATGTCATCCATCTCTTCTTCCCTTGCCAAGAGACCACATACATATTCCAGATGAAGTAATACCAAATAGTGGAAGGCCATCTAACCAACATCAGATCAGTGTGAATGAGAGAAAATAAATTTTTATGGTGTTAAACCTGTAGAATTTCAGTGATTGTTGTGGGAACTAACATTGATTATCCTATCCAACATACAACTTCCATTAAAAAATTCTGCTAGTGATTGAGATAAGTTAAAAACAAGATTTACTTGGTTGGATATACTAGCTTAACCCTACTCATATATATTTGTTGTTCTTCTATATTTTAAAGTATGCAGCATAGTCTTCAAATATGGCTTTCATCAATTTCTTCCCTACCTATATGTATGTACCACTTCTTATACCTAAAGTTCGACTCTATTTTCCCTTGTATTAAATCTGAGCTACCCTCTAACTTACTTTGACTAACAGAGTACAGCAGAAATAATGATGTGCCTGTTACAGGCCTAACATTTAACCAAAGGGGTAGCTTCTTTTCTTGGAGGCTGGTCACCATGTGATGGTTGCTAAACCTGGGTGTGAAACCCAAGCTAACTACATGGAGAGATGCTTGACCAGTCCCCAGTTGTTCTAATAATTCTAGATGAGGCATCTATCATGAGTTAGAAAGCCATCTATCTTAATCCATTAGTGCTGCTATAATAAAATACCTGAGACTTGATTGATAACTTATAAAAATTAGAAATTTATTTCCAGTAGTTCTGAAAGCTGAGAAGTCCAAGATCAAGGCACTGGCAGGACTGATGTCTGGTGAGGGCTGTTCTCTGCTTCCAAGATGGTGCTTTGTTGCTGCATCCTCTAGAGGAGAGAAATGCTGTGTTCTCACATGGCAGAAACTGAAAGGGCAAAAGGACCAAACACTGCATGAAGCATCTTCTAAAAGAGCCTTAATCCTATGAGAGAGGTGGACCTTATGACCTAATCACCTTTTAAAGGTCACACCTCTCAATACTGTTGCCTTGGGGATTAAGTTCCAACATTAAGTTTGGAGGGAACACCGTCATTTCAACCATAGCACCATCTTTGACATTCCAGACCCAGGAGACAACGTGGAAGCAAAATAATTGTCCAGCTAATTCTGCCCAGATTGAAGAATTCTTATAAATAATACATTGTGACTAGCCAGAAAGTTTGGAGTGATTTGTTAATCAGAAATTGATAACCAAAACCATGTGTAAATTTCAACTGTCAAATATGTGAAAGATAAAGCTATAATAAATTGTTTTTAATTGATATGTCATAATTGTAGGGTACAGTGTGATGTTTTGATATATGTGTACATTGTGTAAAGCAATCATGGTCATTAGCATACCCACCACCTCAAACACTTGTCACTTCTTTGTGATAACATTTGAAATTCCACCTTGTGCTATTTTTAAGTACACGATACATTATTGTTGATTGTCGGCACTCTAGTGTGCAATAGAACACCAGAACTTATTCCTCCTACCTAACTGTAATTTTGTCCTCATTGAGAAACATCTCCTGGTTTCTGCCATCCTCCAACCCTCCCCATTCCCTGATAATCAACATTCTAACCTCCACTTCTATGATTCAACTTTCTTATATGCGTGAAATCATGCTTTCACATATGCGTGAAATCATGCAATATTTGTCCTTCTGTGTGTGGCTTATTTCACTTAATGTCTTCCAGGTTCATCCATGTTGCCCCAAACAATAACATTTCATTTTTTTTCTGGCTGAATAGTACTCCATTTTGTGTGTGTGTGTGTGTGTGTGTGTGTGTGTGTGTGTGTGTGTTTGTGTATCTCACATTTTCTTTATCCTTAATTTATGTGTTGATAGATACATTGATTTCATGTCTTGTCTATTGTGAATAGTGTTGCAATAAACATGCAAGTATAGCTGTCTCCTTGATATACTGATTTAATTTCTTGTATGTGTCTGTGTGTGTGTCTGTGTATCTAGTAGTGGTACTGTTAGACCATATGGTAGTTCTATTTTTAATTTATTGAGGAACATTCATACTGTTGTCTATAATGGCTGCACTAATTTACATTCCCACAACCAGTGTATAAGTGTTGCCCTTTCTCTCTATCTTTACCAGCATTTGTTATTTTTTTACTTTCTTCTAGTAGCCATTCTGACTGAGGTGAGATGATTTCTCACTGTGGCTTCGATTTGCATTTCCCTGATGATTAGTGATGAGCATTTTGTCATATACCCACTGGCCATTTGTATGTCTTCTTTTGAGAAATGTCTATTAGGATCATTTGCCTGTCTTTAAATTGGATTATTATTATTTGCTATTGAGTTGTTTGAGTCACTTATGTATTCTGGCTATTAACTCTTGTCAGATACATAGTTTGCAAATATTTTCTCCCATTCTGTAACCCATCTCTTCACTCTGTTGATTGTTTTACTTGCTGTGTAGAAGCTTTTCCGTTTGATACAACCCTGTTTGTTTATTCTTGCTTTTGTTACCTATGCTTTTGAGGTCTTACCCAAAAAATCCTGAAAAGAAATCAAGAAAACAATCCCATTACAATAGCTACAAAACATTAAAATACCTAACAATAAATTTAACTAAGGAGGCAAAAGATCTCTGGAATGAAAATTATAAAACATTGATGAAAGAAATTGAAGAGAACACAAATAAAGGAAAAGAAATCCCATGCTCGTGTGTTGGAAGAATTAATATTGTTAAAATGTTCATACTATCCAAAGCAATCTACAGATGTAATGCACTCTCTATCAAGGCACCAGTTACGTTTTTCAGAGAAACAGAAAAAACAAATCCTAAAATTCATATACAACCATAAAAGATCCTGAAAAGCCAAAGCAATCCAGAGTAAATCAGAAAAAAACAAACAAAAAACGAGAAGCATCACACCACCTGACTTCAAAATGTACTGTGGAGCAATAGCAACCAAAACAGCATGGTACTGGCATAAAAATAGACATATATACCAATGTAACACAATAAAGACCCAGATATATATCCATGCATTTACAGCCAACTAATTTTTGACAAAGGTGCCAAGGACATACACTCAGGAAAATAAAATCTCTTCAGTAAATGGGGCTGGGAAAACTGAATGTCCACACGCAGAATGGAACTAAATCCCTGTCTCTCCCCATATATCAAAATCAATTAAAACTACATTAAAGACATAATTTTAAGACTCAAAACGATGAAACTACCAAGAGATATAACATAGGAGAAACACTTCAAGACACTGGTTTGAGCAAGTTATTGTGCCTTTAAAATCTAGAATCCCCACACTTTCTTTTTTATAGTTTATTTTCCTCTGTTGTGAGTCCTAATTGTTAACTAATTGTTAGCACATTACCCTCTAAATATTTCAACATGTTTTTCTTCAGTTCTTAAACATATTCCTGATGGCTGTTTCAAAGTTATTGCTAAATTAAGTATCGAGGTACAGTTAGTTAATGTTGACTGTTTTTTTCTCCTGAATGAGTTACACTTCCCTGTTTGTTTGCATGTTTAGCAATTTTTTGGTTGAAAATGGGTTATTTTACATAATAGAGTACAGCTTTTCTGGTTTCTGTTGTATGCTTTTCAATTTTTTAAACAATTTGTTTTAAAAATTTTGTTTTAGTAAGTTATCTGGACTATTGCGGAGTCTCTTTCCTGCATCTGTGCAGCTCTTGATGTCTCAAGTAACATATTTTTATTTTTTTAAAGATATTACATACATTTTTTAGTCTTCCTAGGGATTGCTCCTGTGTATGCATAGTCAGCCTCTGAATTGGAAATAGTTTGTGGTTATACACCTTGAGGCCATTAGGCCTCCATCCTTTTGCAGATTGAGATGTGTCATTTCAGGAACATTCAAAGATGCATCCAGTTCTCATCTCTTTTTGCTTTTATTTTTTATAATTGTGTATATTTAAAGTATAGGACATAATGTTTTGATATACATAATAAGATGGTTGCCAGAGTTAAGCCAGTTAAACTGATCGTCTTATATAGTTACCATTTTTTTTTTTTTTGTGGTACGAGCACTTAAAATATATACTTTTAGAACACTTCCAATATACAGTACAGTATTATTATTAACTGTAGTCTTCATGTTGTACTTTAGATCTGTAGATTTTTTGATGGACACTTCTGCATCTCTTCAGTGCACATGTGGGTTGGCAGTCATCCAGGGTTGTGTGAGTTGGTCTCAACCTTTTCATGGCTCTCTAATTTTCAGGATTACCCCCTTAATTTTTGTCTTGTCTCCTATTCACCCCGAATCATTTCAACATGGCTGGACTAACAAGGCCTTGGGCATTTCCTCTCTGCTCTGAAATGAGTCTGTCACTCTTAAGCCAGCAAAGGCTTCAGTTTTCTACATACATCCTCCACTGCAATTAGAGTTCAGGACCACTGGCTGCAAAGATGCTGTTTTTGGTGTCAGTCTCAAATCACTAAAGCTACAGCTCTGACAGCTGAGTGGAGGGTGTTTGGATGGGAGCAACCCAAGAAAAAAAGTTTATAGATTCACAAGAGTTTCCTGGTGCCATTCTTACCCAATGTTGTTAGAGTTTTTAAAACTAAATGATTAATTATTCTCAGTGTGTTTTGTGTTTTATTTTCTGTGCCCTCAAACAGTTTGAAGGGTTTTTTTCTTAAGTTTTATACTTGTTTTCTGCAAGGGAGCATCATTTTACCTCCCCACATTGCTATTACCATGAGTCCTATTTCCTGTAGTTGATTTTTAATTTTAAATTTACTTTATTTTATAAATATACAGGTTATGTATTTTTTTAAGTGAGCTTCAACAGTATTATATTTATCTTTCATAAACTTTGTTTCATTTAGGTTATCAAAATTATTGACATGAAGTTGTTTATAATGTCCTCATGTTTTTTATTTATTTATTTATTTATTTATTTATTTATTTATTTATTTAGTGATGGCTCTTGTTGCCCAGGCCAGAGTGCAATGGCGTGACCTCGGCTGACCGCAACCTCCACCTCCAGGGTTCAAGCGATTCTCCTGCCTCAGCCTCCCAAGTAGCTGGGATTAGAGGCATGTGCCACCATGCCCAGCTAATTTTGTATTTTTAGTAGAGATGGAGTTTCTCCATGTTGGCCAGGCTGGTCTCAAACTCCCAACCTCAGATGATCTGCCCACCTCAGCCTCCCAAAGTGCTGGGATTGCAGGTGTGAGTCATCGCACCCAGCCTCCTTATCTTTTTTTTTTTTTTTAAAGCTAACCACAGTTATTCATTTTCAACAGCCTCATTGAGGTATAATTGACATAAAATATACACTACATCTTTAAATACACATTATATCCATCCCTATCAAGGGTTTTCTTGTGCCGCTTCGTTATTCCTCCCTGCTGTTGCCCCTCGGCCATACCATTTACAGACAATGACTAATGAACTTTCCGTGAATATAGATTAATTTGAATTTTCTAGAATTGTACATAAATTAAATCATATGTACCCTTTTATCTCTGGTTTCTTTTAGAGAACATAGTTATCTTCGGATATATCCATGTTAGTACCCATATCCATAATTAATTTATCTTATATTTTGAGTAGCATTGTATAGATATAGAACAGTGTGATTATACAATCACTTGTTGATGGACATTTGGGTTGTTTTATATATATATTTTACTATTACAAATAAGTCTGCTATGAATATTTTACTGTGGTTTTAACTCGCATGTCCTTAATGACTAACAATGCTGAACATCTTTTGATATGCTTATTTCCCATCCCTATACCCTCTCTGCTGACATACCTATTCAAATCTTTTGCTCATTTTTTTTTTCATTGGGCTGTTGGTTTTCTTTCTGATAAGTTTTGGGGGTTCTTTATATATTTCAAATGTAATTTCTTTATTAGATAAATGTTTTGTAATATTTTCCTCTCAGCCTATTGTTTATCTTTGAATTCACTTAACAATATATTTTGAAGTACATAAGTTTCTAGTTTTGAAAACATTCAACTGACAAATTTTAAAATGAATTTTCCTTTTCATGTCGTAACTTAAAAATATTTGCCTAAGCCAAGGTCATACTTATTTTCTCCTATATTTTCTTCTAGATATTCTATGGTTTTAAGTTTTGCATTTAGGTCTATAATTCATTGGGAGTTATATTTTATGTAGGATGTATAATATAAAGTATTTCTTTTGTTTTTATGTATATCCAATTATTTGAGCACCATTTGCTTAATAAACTATCTTTTCTCTACTGAATTGTCTTTGTGCCTCTGTTGAAAATCATTTGGTCATCTATGTGTGGTTCTATTTTTGAAATTTCTCTTCTGGTCCATTGTAATATTAGTCTACCTATATATCAGTAACATACTGTGTTGATTACTGTAGCTTAAGAACAAGCTTTGAAATAAAGTAGCATAAGTCCTAAAACCTTATTCTTTTTCAGAATTATTTTGGTCATTTGAGTTCCTTCACATTTCCATACACATTTTAGATATGTTTAACAAATTTCACAAAACAAATCCCTGCTGGAATTTTGATTGAGTTTACATTGAATCTATAGATCAATATGAGGGAAACTGATAGCTAAACATTGAGTTTTCTGACACATAAACATATATGTCTCCATTTATTTAGATATTTAGTTTCTCTGAACAAATTTTACACTTTTCAGTGTACAGATATTGTACACATTTCATTAAAGTATTTGATGTTTTTTATTGTATCGTAAATGGCATTCAAACATTTCAGTTTTCATTGTTGCCCGTATATGAAAATACAATTTATCTGGTATATTGATTTGTATCTTACAGCCTTGTTAACTTCAAGTTTTAGTTCTAGTAGCCTTTCTGTAGATTCCATCAGTTTTTACATGGATAATCATGTTGACTGTGAATAAAGAACACTTCACTTCTTCCTTTCTAATCATAATTTCCTTTACTTATTTTTCTTATGTTATTGTACTAAGTAGCACCGCCAGTTCAGAGTTGAATAGTGATAGTGAAAACTATCCTTGTCATATCATGGATATATAGAAAGTCATTCAGTCCTTGGCTAAGTAGTATAATAGCTGTGGGTTTTTTAGAGATATGCTTTATCAGATTAGGAACTCCCCTTCTATTATTATTTTGCTGAGATTTTCTTTAACTCAAAAGATACTGAATTTTTTTCAAATGTGTCTGTGTCTACTAAGATGTTTATGTGGTTATTCTTCTTAGGTTTGTTAATATAAACCTCCCTCGGTCATGATATATTATGCTTCTATATAATGTGGAATTCTATTTGCTAACATCTTGCTTATATTTTCATGTAATCCAAGTATATTTGTCTGTATCTTTTTCTTGTAATATATTTGCTTTTGGTATCAAGATGGTATAGGTCTTACAGTTAGTTTGGAACTATTTTTTTCTTTTCAACTTTCTACAAGAGTTTACGTAGAATTGGTATGGTTTCCTACTTAAATGTTTGCTAAAATTCATCACTGTGCTATGCCAGGAGTTTTCATTGCAAGAATTATTTTTACTAAAATAATTTATTTAGTAGATATGGAACTATTCAAATTATCTATTTCTTCTTAGGTATTTTTTGTTAATTTGTCTCTTTCAAATAACTTGATAATTTTACTTATGTTGTTAGATTTCTTGTCATTAATTTGTTCGTAATATTCCCTTTTGTATTTCTTAATATCTTTGGAATCTGTAGTTATATCTACTCCCTCATTTATGATAAACGGTAATTTTTTTTCCAAATCAATCTGGCTAAGGTATGTTAATTTTATTGATTTTTTTTAAAAGCGAGTTTTTTATTTCATTGTTCGTCTATCAGATTTTCTGTTCTCTCTTATATTTATTTCCACTGCTGTCTTTATTGTTTCCTTTTTTCTGCTTATTTTATTTTTAATTTACTCTTCTTTTTCTATTTTCTCAGGTGAAAGTTAAAGTCCTCAATGTGAAACCTTTCTTATTTTGTTTCTTTAAACTAATTTGAAGTAAGCAATAAGTATAACTTGCCGTAAGAGGTATTATTAATAATGCATATATATATATAATGCTTATAAATATAATTTTAAATTTCATTACATATATGATGTTTATATATATATATATACACACACACACATATATAATTTCAACTTTTAGATTCAAGGGGTGTATCTGCAAATTTGTTATATGGGAATATTGTGTGATGCTGAGGTTTGGGATTCAAATGATCCTGTCACCCAGATAGTGAGCATAGGACCCAATAGGCAGTTTTCAGCCCTTACTCCTCTTCCTGTCTCCCCTCTTCTGACCCACATGGAGGGTGGGTCTTTCTCTGCCAGTCCACTGACTCAAATGTCGATCACCTCTGGCAACACCCTCACCGACACACCCAGAAACAATACTTTACCAGCCATCTAATATCCTTCAGTCCAATCAAGTTAACACCTAATATGAACCATCACACTTATCTTCACTAAAAGTTGGCCTTTTGTGAACAGTACTATTTGTTTTGACAAATGCATGCAGTCATGTAACTACTACATAAACCAAGATATAGAACCATTGTGTCACCCTCCAAATTTCCTTTGGTACCCACTTTATAGTTTAATTTCTCCCCATCCCCATCTCAACTGCTGGCAATCACTGATCTGTATCTATATTTTGTCTTTTGAGATGTTCTAGTATGAAATGTTACAGTGGTCTTTTGAATATGGCTTCCTTATCTCAGCATAATGCATTTGAAATTTATTCATGTTGTTACATGTATCTCTAAATCTTAAGCAATACTTGTTATTATCTGTCTTTAGGTTACAGCAACCCAGGTAGGATAACATCTGGTCTTGATCTGCATTTCCCTAATGTAATAATGTTGAGTATCTTTTCATAAGCTTGTTGGCCATTTGTATATCTTTCCTTAGAGAAATGTCTATTTAAAGCCTTTGCCTATTTTAAAATTGTTTTATTGGCCCAGCTTAACATCATAAATATTTATTTGTTTCTTCTAAGAGTTTTCTAGATTTTGCTCTTTAATTTAGGTGGATGATCCATATTGAGTTAATTTCTGTGTAAGGTATATGTTTTGAATCCAAATTCATCATTTTGCATATGGATAGCCAATTCTCCCAGCACCACTTTTTTGAAAAGACTACCCTTTTCCACTTAATTGCTCTGGCACCTTTGCAATACCATATGCATTTTAGAATCAGCTTTTTTATACATTTCAGCAAAAAAAATGCAGTCAAAATTTTGAGATATCATTAAATATGTAGATCAATTTGAGGAGTATCATAGTAACAATATTAAGCCATTTTCTTCAGTGGGAAAATTCACTGTTGAGCTTTTCTTATAGGTCAGCTTTGATGGAATACATTTTCTTTATTTTTTGTTAAAAGGTGTTCATTGTACTTTTTTTTCTTGAAGGATATTTTGAACTGTCATCATTCAGCAGTTTAAAGATGTTTCTCACTCTCATGAGGCCTCCAGGGTTTCTGATTCAAAGTGAACTATTAACTGGATCACTTGTTCTGCTCTAAGTAATGTGTCATTTTCTCTTGCTGCTTTCAGAATTTTCACCTTTTCTTTGAATTTTAACAGTTTC
>NW_016812813.1:18021-27747 GCF_001698545.2 Rhinopithecus bieti
AATAACTTGATAATTTTACTTATGTTGTTAGATTTCTTGTCATTAATTTGTTCGTAATATTCCCTTTTGTATTTCTTAATATCTTTGGAATCTGTAGTTATATCTACTCCCTCATTTATGATAAACGGTAATTTTTTTTCCAAATCAATCTGGCTAAGGTATGTTAATTTTATTGATTTTTTTTAAAAGCGAGTTTTTTATTTCATTGTTCGTCTATCAGATTTTCTGTTCTCTCTTATATTTATTTCCACTGCTGTCTTTATTGTTTCCTTTTTTCTGCTTATTTTATTTTTAATTTACTCTTCTTTTTCTATTTTCTCAGGTGAAAGTTAAAGTCCTCAATGTGAAACCTTTCTTATTTTGTTTCTTTAAACTAATTTGAAGTAAGCAATAAGTATAACTTGCCGTAAGAGGTATTATTAATAATGCATATATATATATAATGCTTATAAATATAATTTTAAATTTCATTACATATATGATGTTTATATATATATATATACACACACACACATATATAATTTCAACTTTTTAGATTCAAGGGGTGTATCTGCAAATTTGTTATATGGGAATATTGTGTGATGCTGAGGTTTGGGATTCAAATGATCCTGTCACCCAGATAGTGAGCATAGGACCCAATAGGCAGTTTTTCAGCCCTTACTCCTCTTCCTGTCTCCCCTCTTCTGACCCACATGGAGGGTGGGTCTTTCTCTGCCAGTCCACTGACTCAAATGTCGATCACCTCTGGCAACACCCTCACCGACACACCCAGAAACAATACTTTACCAGCCATCTAATATCCTTCAGTCCAATCAAGTTAACACCTAATATGAACCATCACACTTATCTTCACTAAAAGTTGGCCTTTTTGTGAACAGTACTATTTGTTTTGACAAATGCATGCAGTCATGTAACTACTACATAAACCAAGATATAGAACCATTGTGTCACCCTCCAAATTTCCTTTGGTACCCACTTTATAGTTTAATTTCTCCCCATCCCCATCTCAACTGCTGGCAATCACTGATCTGTATCTATATTTTTGTCTTTTTGAGATGTTCTAGTATGAAATGTTACAGTGGTCTTTTGAATATGGCTTCCTTATCTCAGCATAATGCATTTGAAATTTATTCATGTTGTTACATGTATCTCTAAATCTTAAGCAATACTTGTTATTATCTGTCTTTAGGTTACAGCAACCCAGGTAGGATAACATCTGGTCTTGATCTGCATTTCCCTAATGTAATAATGTTGAGTATCTTTTCATAAGCTTGTTGGCCATTTGTATATCTTTCCTTAGAGAAATGTCTATTTAAAGCCTTTGCCTATTTTTAAAATTGTTTTTATTGGCCCAGCTTAACATCATAAATATTTATTTGTTTCTTCTAAGAGTTTTTCTAGATTTTGCTCTTTAATTTAGGTGGATGATCCATATTGAGTTAATTTCTGTGTAAGGTATATGTTTTGAATCCAAATTCATCATTTTGCATATGGATAGCCAATTCTCCCAGCACCACTTTTTTGAAAAGACTACCCTTTTTCCACTTAATTGCTCTGGCACCTTTGCAATACCATATGCATTTTAGAATCAGCTTTTTTATACATTTCAGCAAAAAAAATGCAGTCAAAATTTTTGAGATATCATTAAATATGTAGATCAATTTGAGGAGTATCATAGTAACAATATTAAGCCATTTTTCTTCAGTGGGAAAAATTCACTGTTGAGCTTTTCTTATAGGTCAGCTTTGATGGAATACATTTTCTTTATTTTTTGTTAAAAGGTGTTCATTGTACTTTTTTTTCTTGAAGGATATTTTTGAACTGTCATCATTCAGCAGTTTAAAGATGTTTCTCACTCTCATGAGGCCTCCAGGGTTTCTGATTCAAAGTGAACTATTAACTGGATCACTTGTTCTGCTCTAAGTAATGTGTCATTTTTCTCTTGCTGCTTTCAGAATTTTCACCTTTTCTTTGAATTTTTAACAGTTTCAACATGATGTGACTCAGCATGGTTTTCTTGAGAATTTATTTTGCTTGATGTGCATTTGAATATCTCGTAGTAAATAATTTTCTGCCTTTCATCATTATATTTTGGAAGTTTTCAGCGACTATTTCTTCATTTTTTTTTTATTCATTCTGTTTCTCCTCTCTTCCAGGGATTCCAATTACAAGTATGTTATGCTGTTTTATATTATCCAACAGATCCTTCACAATCTGTTCTGAAAGATCACAAAATGACCACTTTTAAAATATTATGTGCTATTTCTAAAATCTGTTTCATCTCAGCGTCAGACTTGATTGATTTTCCTTCTTTTGATGTTTTCCACTAGTTCCACTGGTTATTTTGGAAGAATCATGGATATTATAAATACTAATTTGTGAATATTCTGAATTCTGTTATTTTAACCTGATGAGTTTCTCTATTTGTTTTTATGCTGGTGATTATCTTGACTGAACTTGTACTATAAACTTTGTTTATTGGACGTCTCTGTCTCAGTTCAGATCATTATCTTTTGATTTTGTCTTCCCTTTGTTTCTGTTCTGCACATGTGTGTGTCAGAGGTCACACAGAGATGTTGGTATACATAATTTTGAGATATTTTCCTTTTGGTATTCTGTGGTGTTGTATTTTTTTCAGCAGCCATGATTTCCTTAGATTCAGTTCTGTGTTTTGTTGGCCAAAAGATTCTGTTCCTCTAGTGATGACTTCAGCTATATACACAGGGAAGAAAGATTTCTGTTTTTATTCCAACTTCTGGAATTATCTGTCACTTAACATTTGGCAGAATTTCTCTCTAGCCCCACCTGAATCCTTTTCACATTCCTCCATGCTTATTGACTTGTTCAGGTGTCTCATTGTTGAAGTAATTTTGGCAATATTGTCTATGTTCCCAAGATTTTCAATTTCAGTTTTTATAAAATGTTACACAAATATATCCTGATGAACAAACACCTCTTTTACAACTGTGCCTATTTCCTCCTCCATTCCAATTTTGTGTATCTATGTACCCTATAATTTTCTTGAATAGACTGGCTAGAGCAGTAGTTATTAATCAATGGTGTGAGATACAAAATTACTGTTTAATTTATAATTTCAATGATTCAAAACACATATCTGTATGAGCAAGTTGTTAGTACTTAATACAGATTGCCCATTTATAACTTCCTGGTGCAAGATGTTTTAATATCTAAATAATTATGGGTTAGACCTCTAATAAATATAAAATTCTTATGTTAGTGCCTGAAAAAATAGCAAATATCCAATAGATAATATTAGGGCCATGACCACAACAATGCTACCTCAGTTAAAATTTCCAACAGCCCTAAGATAAATTTTAACCCTATTTTATGGAAATACGTTTCAAAGCTCAGAAATGTTATGGAATATTACAGAATTGTTTAGTAGGCTGCAGTCCTGGATTTTGAAACTAGGTTGTTGTAACCATTATTCTGTCCTGTTGGTGTGTTACAGTTGGTTTTATTATGCGTCATTATTATGACTCCCCTGTGCCTTGTTATATGTGCTAGGTTCTATCATGGGAAACTAAGAAGGTGACAAATTCTCCGGCTTTGGAGCTTATAGGCCACAGAGGAGGTAAACACACTCACAAATTTCTAAAACACAAGTGAGAATACAGTAAGACCTGTGAGAGTCCCAGAAGCAGTGATACGGATTTCAGAGAAGCAACAAAGTACTCCTCGTAGCCAGAATCAAGGAAGGCCTCATGCAGGAGGAGTATTTCAGTGGGGGCCTAAAGGTTACTTTGAATTTAGACATTGAAAGAAGGGATACAGTTATAATTTCATGCAAATAAACAACATGAACAATGGCAGAAAAGGAGCTTGTGTCAAGAACAGTGAGTTTTGTTCCTCTATTTTGTCAGATGCACAAGATGAAATAAGAAGGGAGAAGGCTTGGAAGAGATATGTAAATAAAATACGAAAATACCTTACGTAACAGATGAATGAGTTTTGGTGTTATTTAGTAGCAAATGTGGAGACAGTTGTAGGTTTTGATCAGAAAAGTGACATGATGTGATTTATCATTTTTTATATTGTATTGGTGTAATATTTTGTATTGATTTATAAGAGCTGCTTGATTACAAATGTGTTAATATTAATTTGTATTGCAAATATTTCCACAAATGATCCTGTGTCCATTTGACCTTATTTGCTTTTTACCTTTCAGTCAATTTTAAAATAATAATTTTAGATGATTTCCACTTTAATATTGTATTACATAAAACCAGTACTGGCATACCTCAGGAATGTTGAGGATTTGGTTCCAGATCACTGCAATAGGAGTGAATATCACAATAAAGAAAGACAAATTTCTGTGATTCCCAGTGCATATAAAAGTCATGTTTATACTATACTGTAGTCTAATAAGTGTGCAAATAGATACTGTGTAAGAAAAGTGCATACCTTAATTTAAGAATACTCTATTGCTTAAAAAAAAAAAAAAATACGCTAATGGTCATTTGAGCCCTCAGCAAGTTATAGTATTTTTGCTGGTGGAAGGTCTTTCCTCAGTGTTGATGGCTGCTTGACTGATCGGGGTGGTGGTTGCTGAAGGTTGGGGTGGCTGTGGAAATTTCTTAAACTATGACAACAATGAAGATTGCCACATCAATTGACCCGTTTTTTAAACAAAAGATTTCTGTTGATGTTGATATTTTGACCTCCTCCCTTGTATCATGAATGTTCCTAATGTCATCTAAAATAGTGAATTTTTTTAAAAAGGGTTTCAATTGTTTTTGCTAAGATCCATCAAAGGAATCACTGTTTATAGCATCTATAGCCTTACAAAATATATTTCTTAAATAAGACAAATTGAAAGTTGAAATTACTCTTTGATCTATGGGTTGCAGAATGAATGTTGAGGTAGGAGGCATAAAAGCAACATTCATCTCCATCAGAGTTCTTGGGTGTATTGTCAGTGGGCAGTAATATTTTAAAATCATTTTCTAAATTCTGAAATTGAAATAAAATATGTAAAATCAATAAAACAAAGAAAATGGTGTTTTAAAATACCAACAAATTGACCAAACTTTAGCTAGACTAAGAATATAAAAGAGAGAAGACCAAAATAAAGATGAAAAAGGAGACATTATAACTGACATTATAGAAAGTCAAAAAATCATTAGAGATTACTATGAGCAACTATATGCCAATGCTTTGGAAAACCTAGAAGAAATTGTTAAATTCCTAGACACATAAAACTTGCCAAGATTGAACCAAGAAGAAATTCAAAATCTGAATATACCAATAACAAGTAGTGAGATTGAAGCTGTAATAAAAATGTCTTTGAGCAAAGAAAAGTCTGCGACCTAATGACTTCACTGCTGAACTCTACCAAACATTTAAAGAAAAAATAATACCAATCCTACTCAAACTATTGTGAAAAATGGAGGAGGGAATACTTCCAAACTCATTCTATGAGGCTAGTAATATTCAGATACCAAACCAGACAAAGATACATTAAAAAAAAAAAAAAGACTACAGGCCAATATCCCTGATAAATATTTATACAAAAGTTCTCAACAAAACACTAGCAAACCAAATTCAACAATACATTAAAAACATCATTCATCATGATCAAGTGGGATTTATCCCAGGAATGCAAACATAGTCAACATACACAAACCAATCGATGTGATACATCTTAACAGAATAAAGTACAAAAGTCAAATGATCATTTCAATTGATGCTGAAAAAGGATATGATAAAGTTTAACATCTCTTCATGATAAAACATTCTCAAAAATATAAGGTGTAGAAGGAACGTACCTCAACATAGTAAAAGCTGTATAGGACAGACCCACAGCTAGTATCATACTGAATTTAGAAAAAGTGAAAGCCTTTCCTCAAAGATCTAGAACATAGCAAGAACGCCTACTTTAACCACTGTTACTCAACATTGTATTGGAAGTCCTAGCTAGAGCAATCAGAAAAGGGAAATAATGGCATCCATATTGGAAAGGAAAAAGCTAAACTATCGTTGTTTGCACATAATAGGATCTTATATTAGGAAAAACCTTAAGACTCCACCAAAAAAAACTATTAGAAGTACTAAACAAATTCAGTAAAGTTGCAGGATATAAATTCAACATGCTAAGATGACTAGTGTTTCTATATGCCAACAGCAAACATTCTGAAAATAAATCAAGTAATGACATTTACAAAAGCTATAAATAAAGTAAGATAGGAATAAACGTAACCAAAAAAGTAAAAAGTCTCTATAATGAAAACTATAAGACATTGACATGTGCAAAATTGAAGAGAGGACACAACAAAATAGAATGTTACTCTGTGCTGGAATTGGAAGATTCAATATTAAAATGTCCATACTATCTAAAGCAGTCTACAAATTCAATACAATTTCTATCAATCAAAATAACAATGATATTTCTCACAGCAATAGAAAAAATCCTAAAATTTACATGGAACCACAAAAGACCCAAAATAGACAAAGCCACTCTAAGCAACAAGAAAAAAATCTAGGCTCATGCCTATAATCCCAGCAATTTGGGAGGCTGAGGCTGGCTGGATCACCTGAGGTCGGGTGTTCGAGACCAGCCTGGCCAACATGGTGAAACCCTATCTCCGCTAAAAATAGAAAATTAGCTGGGCATGGGGCACGAGCCTGTAATCCCAGCTACTTGGGAGGCTAAGGCAAGAGAATCGCCTGAACCTGGAAGGCAGAGGGTGCAGTGAGCCGAGATCCAGCCACTGCACTCCAGCCTGGGCAACAGAGTGAGACTGTCTCAAAAAATAAAAAGAATGAAACTGGAAGAGTCACATTATCTGACTTCATATTATGCTACAGAGCTACAATAACCAAACAGCATGGTACTGGCATAAAAACAGACACATAGCCCAGTGGAACAGAAAAGAGAACCCAGAACCATATTCACACAACTACAGTAAACTCATTCTCAACGACGATGCCAAGAACCTACATTGGGGAAAGGACACTCTCTTCAATAAATGGTGCTGGGAAAACTGGATATCCATATTTAGTAGAATGAAGCTATACCTATTTGGGATAAGTCCATAGAGTAAGATGAAAGCAAGTTTATTAGAGAAGTAAAGAAACAAAAGGATGGCTACTCCATAGAGCAGCAGCGTGAGCTTCTTGACTGTGTATACTTATAGTTATTTCTTGGTCATATATTAAAGGGTGGATTATTCATGAGTTTTCTGGGAAAAGGGCAGGCAATTCCCAGAACTGAGGGTTCCTCCCCCTTTTAGACCATACAGAGTAACTTCCTGATGTTGCTGTGGTATTTGTAAACACTCCTGGTGCTGATGGGAATGTCTTTTAGCATGCTAATGCATTATAATTAGCATATAATGTGCAGTGAGGACGACCAGAGATCACTTTCATTACTATCTTGGATTTTTTGGGTTTGGCTGGCTTCTTTACTACATCCTGTTTTATCAGTTGGGTCTTTATGACCTGTATCTTGTGATACTAGTCCTGTGAACCTCCTATCTCATCCTGTGACTAAGAATGCCTAATCTCCTGGGAATGTGGTCCAGAAGATCTTAGTCTTAATTTACCCAGCCCTTTTCAAGATGTAGGCACTATGCTTCAAATGTCTCTGACACTGTGGGTGTCAAAAGAACATCTTTCGACAAATTAAACAGAATTGAATTGCACAAAGAATTATTAGTGAATCAGGCAACCCTTAGACCAGAATAGATTCAGAGAGACTCCAGAGCTGCCATGTGGCCAGAGAGGATTTAAGGAGAGAAAAAGAAAAGTGAAGTACAGAAAATGGAAGCTAAGTACAGAAACAGCTGGATTGGTTACAGTGTGGTGTTTGCCTTATTTGAACATGGTTTGAACAGTTGGTCACCTTTGATTGGCTGAAACTCAGTGATGAGCACAACAGTAGGTTACAATCTATTTATATACCCAGTTAGATTACAGTTTACTATGTACAGAAACCTTTAGGCTGAACTTAAAACATGGAAAAAGGCAGCTCTGTGCTAAACTCAGTTAGACGTGGATCACATCTCAGAGCTTTTCCACTGGAGCAGGGGAGCAGGGGTACTTATATTTCTATACCATTCTGTCATTAGCCTAGGGATACATGTGAGGAATGTAAATTCCCAGGTACCTCTTGATCTTCTTGGTGTGGTCAGGGATGCAGCAGCCTGAGGGGATTCCTCCAGCAAAGAGTGCACCAACAGTAGTGCTGGCTTTTGGAAGTTAAAACACACCAGGAGCCTGTGTGCATGAGAATTGGCAAAGGGATCCAAAGGAATGTGGGCAGAATGACAGAGTCTAGTGTAGGACTCCAAATACCAAATTAATTTCCTGAATTAGTTTTTAGCTTGAGATGAGATAATAGCTGAAGTTGTTACCGGTGGAACGTATCTGGGTCACTGGTGGCAAACCCATACGAGTCTACAGCAACCTCAATTCTTGCTTCCTCAATTCTTGCCTCCTTATACCCTTCAAGTGAGGGGCATAAGACAGAAAAGAGACCTTGATCCTAGGACTTTATGGGCTGGCTCCTCTCCCATGATTCTTTCCTTAGGATGGGCTGGCTGCATGTGCAGTGCCCCTGTTACCCTTGGGAAGTGAGCATATGCAGTGTGTTTAGGAAGTTGTATGCATGCCCATCTGAATCTTTCTTCCCTTTTCCAGTAGTGTGTCCCTGGAAGGTCATGCTCTGCCATTTTGTCTCTCAATCCACATGCCCAGGAATTTGCATCTCCCTGGCATCTACATTCAATTAACACTTGAGTGCAACAGGTGTGGACCATCAGGAAATGGCCTCTCCCTGAGGCTGGCTGACAATTTATCACTTTTAGAGAGCTGTTGTGATAATTGCAGAACCATCATCACACAACATTCCTTGTGAGTGGGGGAAGAGCCCTCTCCTGCCTTGCTTGTGGCTGTGTAACTACAAGTAACAAAGTCATTATCTCTGAATCAAAATATTTTATTACCTTAACAAATACTGAATACCTTCCATGTCAAGCATAGCTATTCATGCAGGGGATAAAACAATCACCAAGACAAAAATCTCTGATAAGATACAGTCACATGATCACAACTCTAAATAAAAATACTTAGGATGAATGCCAATAATTAGCTTGCACTCCCACCTAATATATTTGGTCTTCAAACCTTGCTTTTTTTTTTGTTTTATTTGTTTGTATGTTTTGGAAATCGTATCACTTTCCTTGGTGAGAGGTTTTGAGGTTACTCCTGTCTGACCTCCTTTTCTCAAGAGTGATTAACCCTAGGTAATAGAAGAACGTGCAGCAGTCTCCCCAGCTTCTACCCTAGCTTGTGGTAGTTCCCACCTGTGAGTCAGCCTTAACTCCCATCTCTGTTCTTAGTAGTGGAGCTCATGAGCACCAGTGCACAGCTGTCTTTTCTCTCAGCAGTAATTCTCACCTACTTAAGGATGTCACTCCTGTGGTTATATCCTTTTTCTTCTCATGCATCAATGTAACAATTTGTACTAGATCATTTCCATCATGACCACATGAGGGCTTTTGAATTTATTATTTCTTCTACTTGTTATACTCGTCACCTTCACCCGTATTTATATATATATATATATATATATACACACACACACACACACACACACATATATATATACATACATATATATATATATACACATATATATATACACATGTATATATACGTATATATATATATATACACATGTATATATACATATATATATATATA
>NW_016812813.1:28152-32840 GCF_001698545.2 Rhinopithecus bieti
TATATATAATTTCTTTAGTTTTTGGGTACAGGTGGTTTTTGGTTACATGGATGAGTTCTTTAGTGGTGAATTGTGAGATTTGAGTGCACCCATCACCCGAGCAGTGTACACTGTACCCAACATGTTATCTTTTGTCTCTCACCCCTCTCCTAACCTTCCCCACTGAGTCTCCAAAGTCCATCATATTGTTCTATAGGTTTTTCTGTCCTCATAGCCTAGCTCCCACTTATGAGATCATACAGTATTTGGCTTTCCATTCCTGAGATACTTCTCTTAGCATAATGGCCTCCAGTTTTCTCCTGTTTTTTGCACTATAGCATAGTGGTGTTACTAGAAAAGGGTCTGGATCTAGACCCCAGGAGAGGGTTCTTAAATCTCACGCAAGAAAGAATTTGAGGTGAATCCATAAAGTGGAAGCAAGTTTATTAAGAAAATAAAGGAATGAAAGAATGTCTACTTCATTGGCAGCAGCATGGGCTGCTCAGCTGCTTATACTTATTGTTACTTCTTGATTCTATGCTAAACAAGGGGTGGATTATTCATGAATTTTTTTGGGAAAGGGATGGGCAATTCCCAGAGCTGAGAGTTTCTCCCCTTTTTAGACCATATAGAATAACTTTCTCATGTTGCCATGGCATTTGTAAACTGTCATGGCACTGGTGGGAGTGTCTTTTAGCATGCTAATGCATTATAATTAGCACATAATGAGCAGTGAGGAAAGCAGAGGTCACTCTCATTGCTGTCTTGGTTTTGGTGGATTTTAGCTGGCAAAGTGTTTGTGACCTGTATCTTGTGCAGACCTCCTATCTCATTCGGTGACTAAGAATGCCTTACTTTACTGGGAATGAAGCCCAGTGGGTCTCAGCCTTATTTTACCCACCCCCTATTCAAAATGAAGTCATTCTGGTTCAAATGCCTCTGACAGTGGTGGAGCACACTAGGTTTTGAAATAAAAATACCTGCATTTGAATCCTGTCTCTGCCTCCTAACTTTGTCAGGTTATTTAATTTCTTGGTACCTCAATTTCCTCATACGTAATATGTGGATAATAATAACACTTTGTAGGGATGTTATAAGATTAAATAAGTTAATGGATGTGAAGTGCTTAAAAATATGCCTAACACTAGTAGGTACTCAAAAGTTAAGTATAATTAACTCAGATATCATCTCCATAACCCTGGTGCTCTCCTTAAACAACCATCCAATCATTGTAAATCACATTATCCTGCATATTTCAATCAAAGTATTATGTCTCATAATCTGTAATTGACTTGCTTGTCAATCTCTTTACTATCACATACCCTCCAAAAACATATACAAAAAAATGACCTTCAAGAGTTAATCAGTGCTGTATCCCCCAGGTCTAGAACAGCACCTGGCACATAGCAGGTGTTAAATAAACATTTGCTCAGCCAGTGTTAAATAAATCACTGATATTTTTTAAAGATCGCTGGGACCAGACATGGTGGCTCACGCCTGTAATCCCAATACTTTGGGAGGCCGAGGTGGGTGGATCACCTGAGGTCAGGAGTTCGAGACCAGCCTGACCAATATGGTAAATCCCCATCTCTACTAAAAATACAAAAATTAGCCGGGCGTGGTGGCGTGTACCTGTAACCCGAGCTACTCGGAAGGCTGAGACAGGAGAGTTGCTTGAACTCAGGAGGCAGGGAGGTTGCAGTTAGCCAAGACCGTGCCACTGCACTCTAGCCTGGGAGACAGAGTGAGTCTCAAAACAAAGAAAAAAGCTGAGTCCTCTAGCGGTGGCAACAGTGATACACAGCCCTTTCTTTAAACAAATTTTACTGTTTAAGGTATGTATAAGACATGATGATATGAGATACATATGTATGTATATATGTATATATGTATATGTGTGTATATGTATATGTGTGTGTATATGTACATATATACGTATATGTGTATACATATGTATATGTATATATGTATACCTGTGTATATATGTATATGTGTATATATGTATGTATATAGTAAAATGGCTCCTACGGTGGAACAAATGAACATATCCATCATCTCATAGTTATGCATTTTTCCCGCAATGATAGCAGCTAAATTCAAGGTGTAAATATCTTAAATACAATACACTGTTATTAACTATAATCCTCATGTTGTACATTAGATCTTTGGACCTACTCATACATATTTGCTACTTTGTACCCTTTGACCTACATCTCCCTATTTCCTCTCCTTACTCCTGACTCTGATAATCACTGTTTTATTTTTTATTTCTATATTTGACCTTTTTAATTTTGCATAGAAGTGAGATAATTTTCTTTCTCTGGCTTATTCCACTTAGCATAATGTCTTTTAGGTCTATTCATGTTGTGGCAAATGGCAGGATTTCTTCCTTTTATAAGGCTGAATAATATTCCATTGTGTGTATGTGTGTGTGTGTGTATGTGTGTACATATATCTATGTCTATAGAGACAATATGGTTTCTTTATTCATCCACTGATGGACACCTACATTGTTTCCTATATTTTGGCTATTGTGGATAATGCTGCAATGAACATGGAAGGATGCACAGCCCTTCTGAAATATAGCTTCTTCAATAAACTTGTCAGTTAATTTATCTGGATTGTGTTTACCTACTTTCCAAAAGAATTTGGCCTTACAGAGAAAAACTCAGATAAATTTAAAACAAGGGAAAAATTAAGAATCAGAATGAACACAAATCACATATCATTGAAGGCTAGATTTAGCTGTTAATGCACAAAAGTGGTGGTGACAGGAAAGGGCACCATGTAGGTTCTTTGTAAATGTTACACCATGTTATTGCCACAATAAACTTCTTAAATAGCTTATTGTCCCTGCTTTATAGTAAGGATATCGACAGCTAGGCAAAAAAATATTTTTATAACCACACGTGATTAAAATGAACCATGTCAATTGGTTATAAAAGGTGGATTTTCTTTGGTTTTTGTAAGAGACATTGGAGAGATGAATACTTATATAGAAGGCAGTGAATAGCACATTATATACTGGTCATTGATGAAAAAAGTTAGGGCAAAGCAGTTATAATGAAAGTGTTTCTAGAAGGAAGTAAAATACAATAATCAAGATACAGAGCTCTTGATTACATGATTTCACATAACAATAGAGATTGCTGAATGTCAACTCATGGAAGATTAGCTTATTTCTTAGATTGATTTCCTCAAATATCATCATCTCAGTTTTTTTCTCTTATACCAAAGTAACAAAACTTACTGTAAAGCATTTGGATATATAGAGAATTTTTAAAAGAAAAAACGCATCATGCGTATTCCCGCTTCCTATAAATTATGACTCTTAACATTTTGTTTCTTTCCAGACTTTTAAAAAATTGCATTTCTCTTTATGTGTATGTTTGCATGTTTATACACATTAAAAGATGGCAATCAGGAACTCTGTGTATAGCAGAGTGGGAAACTAGATACCCTGAGCTATACTCTTGTGCAAAACCACTAAAATGCTTGATAAACTATTTTAAAAAACATTTTAAATTACATCACTGAACTCAGTAGAAAATTAAGGGACATGTTTAGAAGATAGAAAGGGAGTGAAACTGGGAATCTGGAAAGACAAATGAACACTAATACTGATTTTGCCTGAGGGCATGTTTCAAACTCTGATTTTGAGCTTCTCTTTGATAGCTACTTGAGACATCGGTGGGATGACCAACACATCCCAATTTGCCTGGGGTAGCCCTCCTTTATTCATATTGTTACTGCATAATTATTAATAGTACTCTTTTCCGTTCAAAAGTATCCTCATTTGGCCAGTAATTTATATCATCACCCTAGGCATGAACAGCTTGATTTCACTGAGACAAAAGCCTAAAGAACTACCTCAGTGCAAGTCAAAGTAGAAGTAAAGAGGGCGCAAAAGGTATCCTCAAAATGTGTTTATGAACACTAGGGAAACAGACATCTCTAAACACACAGCATTCAGAGGCCATTTTGGATAAGACTGAACAGCTGTACACTGCTCAATAATCTCTCAGTGCATCATCTTACAGAGTAGATGTTTATGGTGTTGAAACTAGTTTTCTTTTTTTTTTAAAAAAAAACTGAATTAGATCTAGTATTAGCACTTTAAGAATATAATGATGTGTATACCTATGCAACAAACCTGCATGTTCTGCACAAGTATCCCAGAACTTAAAGTACAATAAAAAAAAGAACCCAATGATGTGCAATAAAATAAGGCTGTCCTTAAAATTGATTTGATGTTGAAAACGTTAATGCTGCATGGAATATATATATATACACACACACACATATTATATATAGGTATATATGTTACATATAATCTATATAGTTACATATACTTATATATAGATATATAAAACACCTAAATCTTCAATATTGCTAGCTAGCTATTTACTATGCAATATAAATAAACATAATATATGGCGCAACCGCCATCTATTCTGATGTTCAGAACTTCCATGAGAAGGTCAGCTCTCTCCACTTTTGTTTCCTCAGTTTTCCCCAGAAAAGCCTTTGTAGGTTGGTGGAAATCATAAAATACATATCTCTGACAGTAACAAATGAAAATAGAGTACCTGCTCATGCTGCTTTTTTCTTGTTTCTTCTGATTCTGCCATGTGTGAAAGAGTCTAATAGAATCATAGAAATTTAGCTTTAGAAGGAACTTTCCTTTATATAATTTTCTTGAGGTTTTT
>NW_016812813.1:35983-40124 GCF_001698545.2 Rhinopithecus bieti
ATCATGCGTATTCCCGCTTCCTATAAATTATGACTCTTAACATTTTGTTTCTTTCCAGACTTTTAAAAAATTGCATTTCTCTTTATGTGTATGTTTGCATGTTTATACACATTAAAAGATGGCAATCAGGAACTCTGTGTATAGCAGAGTGGGAAACTAGATACCCTGAGCTATACTCTTGTGCAAAACCACTAAAAATGCTTGATAAACTATTTTAAAAAACATTTTAAATTACATCACTGAACTCAGTAGAAAATTAAGGGACATGTTTAGAAGATAGAAAGGGAGTGAAACTGGGAATCTGGAAAGACAAATGAACACTAATACTGATTTTTGCCTGAGGGCATGTTTCAAACTCTGATTTTGAGCTTCTCTTTGATAGCTACTTGAGACATCGGTGGGATGACCAACACATCCCAATTTGCCTGGGGTAGCCCTCCTTTATTCATATTGTTACTGCATAATTATTAATAGTACTCTTTTCCGTTCAAAAGTATCCTCATTTGGCCAGTAATTTATATCATCACCCTAGGCATGAACAGCTTGATTTCACTGAGACAAAAGCCTAAAGAACTACCTCAGTGCAAGTCAAAGTAGAAGTAAAGAGGGCGCAAAAGGTATCCTCAAAATGTGTTTATGAACACTAGGGAAACAGACATCTCTAAACACACAGCATTCAGAGGCCATTTTGGATAAGACTGAACAGCTGTACACTGCTCAATAATCTCTCAGTGCATCATCTTACAGAGTAGATGTTTATGGTGTTGAAACTAGTTTTCTTTTTTTTTTAAAAAAAAACTGAATTAGATCTAGTATTAGCACTTTAAGAATATAATGATGTGTATACCTATGCAACAAACCTGCATGTTCTGCACAAGTATCCCAGAACTTAAAGTACAATAAAAAAAAGAACCCAATGATGTGCAATAAAATAAGGCTGTCCTTAAAATTGATTTGATGTTGAAAACGTTAATGCTGCATGGAATATATATATATACACACACACACATATTATATATAGGTATATATGTTACATATAATCTATATAGTTACATATACTTATATATAGATATATAAAACACCTAAATCTTCAATATTGCTAGCTAGCTATTTACTATGCAATATAAATAAACATAATATATGGCGCAACCGCCATCTATTCTGATGTTCAGAACTTCCATGAGAAGGTCAGCTCTCTCCACTTTTGTTTCCTCAGTTTTCCCCAGAAAAGCCTTTGTAGGTTGGTGGAAATCATAAAATACATATCTCTGACAGTAACAAATGAAAAATAGAGTACCTGCTCATGCTGCTTTTTTCTTGTTTCTTCTGATTCTGCCATGTGTGAAAGAGTCTAATAGAATCATAGAAATTTAGCTTTAGAAGGAACTTTCCTTTATATCATTTTCTTGAGGTTTTTTTGAAGAGGCATAGTTGAGGTTTTTTTAAAGAGGTGTAGAACTTGATATAGTTTTGATATAGTGGTTTTTTTTTTTTTTAATTTCAGAGGGTGAAAGAGGAACTGGGATGATGTCAAGCCAACTATAGAGCTACCAACAATTTCTGTGGAAGCAAGAATTTCATTTCCATAATTAGTTAAAATTAACAGCAGTAACTCTAAAGAACCAGATTATCATGATTAAAAGTCAGACACTTATGTCCAGATCACAGTAACAAAATATTTAATAAGTAAATATAGTTAGGAAAAAAAAGATTATTTAAAATTACAGCATCTATCTACTTTTGGAGAATGCCAATTATTTTAAGCCATTTTAAAACATTAAAACATTGCATCGTAGTTTAACAATTATAATTTACGTGTGTGCTACTAGATAGTAACCTTGCATGTAAATTTACTTTCCTAAGAATAAATACAAAATAGATATTTTACTTTGTCCTAATTTTCTTGTATCCTGATTTTAAAGTTTCACGTATTTTAAAGATTTTGCTATTTCATTGTCCTTCAAAATTATTATTTGTAATGGCTATATTATATCCCACATATTTAACTTGTCTCCTACTTTTAGGGTATTTAATTTTTCAGACTTCTAATTTAAAATTTTGTGATTAATATTGAAATGAATAACCCTATATATAAATCTTTGAATATACCTGGTGATTTATTTTAGCTGTGTTAGGGATGCAGTGTCGAATTTGGGGCTGTATTCGACAGGATTTGTGTAGGAAAAATGTAGATGAGAGGGAGTGAGGAAAGATTACAGGAATCCAAAGAATGAAAGAGTGAGAGAGTGAGACACATTCAGAAAGAGAGAACAAACCAACCAAAAATTTGGAAATATGGGGATAGCCTTATATACCAGTTATCCTGCCTGAAGGTAAATTTAGCTGATAAATGACCTGTAGTACAATTGTATTTCCTGCTCTTGTGGGGAAGAGGGAGAAAGGAATAGTAATAGAACAGAGATTTCCCTACTACAGCACAGAGAGACTCAAAAGTACTGTCTTGCTACCTGTTTCCAGATTGTTCTTCAAAGAGATTCTACTCATTTATAGAACCATATGGTAGTACCTTAGTGTACCTAACTCACTCCAGCACAACTAGTTTCAAGTATTTTAGTTAAAAAAAAGTGGCAATTAGATAAAATGTGTGTTGTTTTAATTTGCATTCTTCATTACCACTGAAGGTGAAATTTATTTTCATACATTTATGGTCATCTATTTTTAAGCTTTCTATTTTGAATTAATTATAGATTCACAGGAAGTTGCAAATAAATGTACAAGGAGGTCCTGTGCTCCCTTCTTCAACCAGCTTTTCCCAATGTTAACACGATACATAATTATAGTACAGTATCAACACTAGGAAATCAACATTGGTACAATTCACAGACCTAATTCAGATTTCACCAGTTTTACATGTATTCATGTACATTTATGTATGTCTATGTATGTGTAGTTTTATCTATTCAGTTTCATCACATGTTTAGCTTCATGTAACTTTCAGCACAATCAAGGTACAGGACTTGCTCTACGCATTGATAGCCATTCGCATTCATCTGCCCCCCATCCCTCACCACTCGCAACCACTAATCTGATCACCATTTTTATACTTTTGTCAATTTTAGAAAATTACATATAAGGAATAATGTAATTTTTAATATTTTAATGTTATCTTTGTTCAGTCAGCATGAACCCTTTTAAATTCATCTAAGTTTTTGAATGCATCAATAGTTTTAACAGTTGGAAATAAAGCTACTATGAATATTCTTACATATCTTTTCATATGGGCATGACTTGATTTTTCTGGAGTAAATGCCTAAGAGTGTAATTGCTGGGTCATATGGTTAGCTCATGTTTAGGTTTGTAAGAAGGTGTCAAACTGTTTCCAGAGTGACGATAACATTTTGCATTCCCATCGTCAATGTTCCAGTATCTCTGCATCCTCACCAGCATTTGATGTTGTCCCTATTTTAATTTGCTTTAGGCATTCTAAGTGTGTTTGGGGTTGTTTATTTTGAATGTGTGAATTCCCTCCATTTTGTTCCTGTTTTTCTATTAGATCGTGGACATATTTTGTCTTAAGTTATTAGAAGCATTTCCTTTATTAAATATATTGACATTACCATTTGGGGAAGGTTTTTGTTTGTTTTGTTTTGTTTTTACCAGTCTGTTATTTCCTTAAAGCTTTTTTTGACATACAAAAGTATTACATGTTTAGGTAATCAAATCTTTCTTTTCCTTTGCAAATTCTTTTTCTACTTTTATATTTTAAAAGTTGTTATTTGCCAAGAGATTAATTATTCATCTGTATATTCATTTCTATGTTGGGTTTTTTTGTTGTTGTTGTTTATCTTGAATATATTTGGGTATGTAATTTGAATATCTATCTTGAGTCTTTTGCCATGTTGACAGTTATCCCAAATTATTTGAGGCCGGGAGCGGTGGCTCATGCCTGTAATCCCAGCACTTCGGGAGGCCGAAGCGGGCAGATCACGAGGTCAGGAGATCCGAGAACATCCTGGCTAACACTGTGAAACCACGTCTCTACTAAAAATACAAAAACCAGCTGGCCCAGCTACTCAGGAAGCTGAGGGAGGAGAATGGTGTGAACCTGGGAGGCGGAGCTTGCAGTGAGCTGAGATCGCACTACTGCACTCCAGCCTGGGTGACACAGCGACACTGTCTA
>NW_016812813.1:40398-45819 GCF_001698545.2 Rhinopithecus bieti
AAAAAAAAAAAAAAAAAAAAAAAAAAAAAAAAAATTATTTGAACAGTTCCTCCATTTTTTTCTCATTACATTATGCACCTATCTTTATCACCCACTCAATTTTTATTTATATTTAATTATGTGTCTGTGAAATGTATGTAGTTCTATTGATGTTTGTCAATTCTTGTGCCAGTACCACTTAGCTGGGATTCTGGCAAGAATCAAGACTGGGTCCCTTGAGTTTAGGTATTTCGTGTAAATCAGTGAAAAATGGGATCCTGTGTTTTAATCATCAAATATCAGCAGGAAAAAAGGTATTTTTTCTTAAGAAAAGGCAAAGACCTGATGTATGTATTGTTATATAGGAGGCTCTGATTACACTTCTAAAGAGGGTCTGCTCATGGGATTGTATACCTTAAATTAGGTATCCAGGATGCTTGGCAGTAATCCCCATCTCTTCCTCAGACTAACTCCAAATAGCCCATGGTCATACGTGCCTTTTAGAACAGGATGGTGTTCAGTAATTCTTCTCAATAGATCTCTATTACTGATCCAAATTTATACTTCCACACTGTTGTAACATTTGTATAGGAGTTTTTTAAGGAAGCTAGTGATGTGAATGGAGTACATTAAGGTCCAAAGAACATTCAGGTACATTTCCATAAGAAATGGAATCCATCTTAGGCTTCTGAAATTGCACTCTGAAGCAGTTATGATCTATCACTAACCAAGAGTTGAAGGAATAACTGACCCAAGGGCAGAAGAAAGGACTTCAGTTTGTTCTGGTGGTATGATAAGATTGCAGAGACTGTCCCATGGATTTGCAAATACTTATGAAAAATCTTTATTTCTTTTATACAAGACACTATAGATGTGCCACTCAGAAAAAGACATCTTCACCTCTCTAAGTGCAGGTTTGAATTTTATTTCACAATTACCAGTGTATAAATGAGGATGTTTTCGGTTGCATATGACTTCTAACCTGACTCAAAATTGTCAAATTACACAGGTAATTTATAGACTTACATAACTGAAAATCCAGAGATACTGTGAATTTTACATCGTCTGATTCAGTGACCAAATAGGATCACCAAGGACCTAGTTTATTTTTGTCTTTCCTCTCTGTCTTCAACGGTGTTGATATCATCCTAGTGCCAGTTACTCCTTAGGTCAGAGATGGCTGTGAACAACTCCTTATGAATATGTCTCCTTGTTCAGGAGACAAGTGGATGTGTCTTACCATTCGCAGTAATAATATGTTTAGGTTTTTGGAAAATGCCAATTGGCTGAAGCCACTCAGACTTCACCTCCAGAGGTTGGTAGTAAGGTTAATCCTTTGCAAATCATCTAATAGAGAAAGTTCAGGATTCTGTTGCCATGAAGGAGAAAAAAAATGGATGCTGGGCAGCAAACCAGAGCTGTCTGCTATACCCATTATTCAGCACTTTAGAGACAGTTTAGAGACAGTTTCTAAAAGAGCCTCTGAAGGATGGTTTGTATTAATACAGCTGGCTGTTTTAGTTGAGCCCTGTAGAGACTCTGAATACTTCTGAATCTCAGCAACTACGTATTTATTGACTCTCTACTATATGCTAAGCAATTTCCTGTCATTGAACATACCCTAGGAAAATAAAAGGGGTGTTTTCATCAGAGAATACTGAGTTCATTCGGGGTAAAATTTGCAAAACTTGTAAAAAATCTACTCTGTATATGTAAAGTCTTCGTTGGAGAGCTTGGCATTTGACCAACACAAAGGCAGCTGGGCTGTTTTAACTGCTCTTTCCTCTTGAGCCACAGTTGCTTTCTGAGTGTAGCTGCTTCAGTGCTCCTGTCCACAGTCTCAATCTGTACCATGTTCAGAAGCACAGTGGTCATGGTTGACGTTTTGGATAAATAGGCAGTGTGTCTAGAGGTAGAGTCACTTCATTTCAGCATATGTGTGGCTGGCATAAGTTTTAGGTGTGTGGAAACAAGCATAAGCATTGGCTTATGCTTCATATGGCCCCCGATTTGGCACACTAAGCCTATAGATATATAAGGAGGATAACAATGCTTTTAAACAAAGGAGACAGTTTCCTTGTGTTTTGTGGGATGATGGCATAGATCTCCATCGTGGAGATTGATTTTGTCTCATTTACAGTACGACCTCTCTATCTTGTATGCTTCAGGGGATGAGGGAGAGATAGGAGATTAATGGGGGGTGAGAGTAAGTACGATGGAGATCTATGTGTGTGTTTGTGCCTAACCCATTCTATCCCCCAAGAAGGAGAGATAGAACCTCTTAGTGAATCTGCTTTGTATGCTCGCTTTGTCAGGGTTCTCCCTTCAGAAAAGGACTTTTGGGCTCGAGATTAGTACTAGTGGTGCAGTAGTAGTATTAATAGTAATAGTAGCTGCAACTACCATTTGATAGATCCAGCATGGAACTAGGTGTTTATAGCATATTTTATTGTATCTTCTCAATATACTACAAGTAGGCATTGGTAGTGTCATTTTATTGACAAGGTTTACAAGGAGGCCGGAACTCTGAGAGATTAAATCATTTGTTAAGTCTGGATTTGAATCCATGTCTGTCTCAATTATAAAACTCTTGTGTTTTTATACTTTTTTATATTTTTTTGTGCAGAGGACTCCTGAACACACATACCCATGGAAAACATTATTCCCTTAAGAGAAAGAGAGAGGAGAGATTTTCCAAGGATTTTCTCCTTCCACCTGAATTCATCTAGTTCTTATTGCAAAGGGAATCCTCCCCACTCCAACCAGGCATCTGGATCCATTGACTGTGCAAAACCAAAGTTTTTTCTCAGCTTAGCTGACACCAAGATCCAGTATTCATGGGGATGTAACAGCCTCAGTATGAAATTCTGTCACCTTGGCTCACTTTCCTACTTCCAATTTGGCTCAAATAAGCTGCTTTTGGTATTCAAAAACCCCTGTAAGCATGCTTGCATCCCAGCTGTTTTATCAAGGCAATGTATGACTTTTGCCTCTCTGTTAATGAGCAGTAGAAGAAGCTTTCCTCAGCAAATTCTGTTTCTTTTTGTAGACAGACCTGCTGATGTACTGAATATTTTCCTCTTTCCTTCTGTTTTTTTTTTTCCTCCTGGTTAAACAGTTAAAAACCCACACAAGAGTAACATGATGGCAAGCATCCGACAACAACACCTATTTACCAACTAAGATATAGTTTACTTATGCAACCATAGTAACTACTGCTACCTGCTGTGTAACTTACTCTTGAAGTTCATTGTATATTGAAAATAACTTGCATGAAACCACTTAAGGTTACCTCTTAAGTGGCTAGTAACCCTAATCTTCCACCAAGTCTCTCTTTACAGAAGCTTTATTTTTTTTCCTTCTGAAGTTTATGTATGTATTTACTTATTTATTTTGAGACAGAATCTGACTCTGTCACCCAGGCTGGAGTGCAGTGGCGCGATCTCGGTTCACTGCAATCTCTGCCTCCGGGGTTCAAGTGATTCTCCTGTCTCAGCCTCCGGAGTAGTTGGGATTACAGGTGTCCGCCACCATGCCTGACTAATTTTTGCGTTTTTAGTAGAGACAGGATTTCGCCATGTTGGCCAGGCTGGTCTCGAACTTCTGAGCTCAGGTGATCCGCCTGCCTCGGCCTCCCAAAGTGCTGGGATTACAGGCATGAGCTACCATGCCCAGTCTCTTCTGAAGTTTAAAAGCATGTTTGGATATAACATAATAGCTTTTCCTTGCAGCTATTGGAAAGTTCCCAAAAAGATATGTGAGTGTTTTGCACCTCCTTGTTTGTAAAAGTTCAATTTATTGTCCGAAGAAGGTGACTGAAAGAACTACTAAATATTAATAAAGAGCATAAACCTATTATGTGCTAGTTTTATAATATTGACTTACTAGGGGATCTCTGGAAAGACCACAGTGCTGGGGATCAGAAAGTCTGCTGTGCTAACAATCAACCATGAGATATTAGACATGTCGCTTCACCTAAATCTCAGTTTTCCATATATTTAAAAGTGTGTAGGAGAGGAACAGAGTGAGATCAGATGGTCTTTTCATCTCTAATAGAATCTTTGGTATATATGTCATCTGGCAGGAGACAGCCCCATCTCCAGCTCTCAAATGAGAAAGAACAGTGTAGAATTATGGTTTTGGAGATGAGAGAAAGTAGCTTTATGTAATAATTATGAATTCATTTTCTCTTGTCTCTGACTCCACACTTTGCCCTTCTTTGTCATACTGAATCGGGACTGTGAGATGTTTTTCCTTTGCCAGCTGGCTTGTTGTTAGGTTTTACCCATAGAAGACGCTGGGTGGACATTGCAAGGCAAGGCAAGGAAGAAGTTTGCCTTATTTCTGTGTTTTGTCTTCCATTGGGATCAGTGTTCCAAGTTACAGTCGCTTTAAGCTTAGTAGCTTTCCCTGATCAGCAGAACTTCACATCTTCTGGCATGATTTTTTTGCCACCACAGCAGTCGTCTTCATAGTTCAGCTGTGGCCTGTGCTCTCCAGCAAGTTTCTCGGCCCCCCAGTGATGGATTGCTTCTGAGGTTCAGCGGTAGCTTTAAACTTCTGAGAAGTCTCTTCCCTACTTGCATGCAGTGTGTTTCTCTGGTAGTCATATCGCCTCATTCAGGACTGAATCTCAGCCTTGGGGAGGGCTTCTTCGAAGTTTCCATGTACCTTGCAGCTCCCTCAGCCCTAGAATCCTCCTTTACCGTAGTTAACTAGTATTAGTTAACGATGTGACAATTATTATACTTTTTGGTTTTCAAAGTGCAAGTGGGGTTTCTGTATGTCCCCTGAATAGCTCCAGAATGATAAATTTAATAATTGTGTGTGTGTATGTGTATATATATATACACATACATACACATATATATGTGTGTGTGTATATATACATACATATATGTGTGTGTGTATATATACATACATATATGTGTGTGTGTATATATATATACATACATACATATATGTGTGTGTGTATATATATATACATACATACATATATATGTGTGTGTATATATACATACACACACATTATGTGTGTGTGTATTTTTTAATGACATGTGATAAAGGTCTAAATGAACTAATCACAAACAAGATTTTTGAAGGTGAGATTAGAAAAGAACACTTAAATGTCTGAAAAATACATGAGCAATGTTTATCCTCACACATAGAATATGCCCCATTTATATTTGGCCCAACTTTGTTAGCAAAGGGGGCCTGAATGTGGAAGAAAGCATAGGAAAATGAAAATAATGAAAACACTTTTATTGAGTTCCAAAACACTGACTTCAGAACAATTAAATTAATAAAGCAGTTTTACTATTTTTTTGAACGGAATGAAAGTCTTTAAAAATTAAATTGTTTTTAACTCATGATTTGTTAACTCAATAAGTGTGGTTTCAATTTAACTGCTTTTGAAGTTACTGTTTTTGAACATAATAACAG
>NW_016812813.1:46477-54401 GCF_001698545.2 Rhinopithecus bieti
AATTTTACTTTAATTTCTGGGATACGTGTGCAGAACATGCAAGTTTGTTGCATAGGTATACATATGCCATGGTGGTTTGCTGCACCTATCAACCTGTCATCTAGGTTTTAAGTCCCACATGCATTAGGTATTTGTCCTAATGCTCTCCCTCCCCTTGCCCCCCACCCACCCCAACAGGCCTCGGTGTGTGATGTTCCCCTCCCTGTGTTCACGTGTTGTCAAGTTTAACTCCTACTTATGAGCAAGAACATATGGTGTTGGTTTTCTGTTCTTGTGTTAGTTTGCTGAGGATGATAGCTTCCAACTTCATCCATGTTCTTGGAAAGGACATGAACTCCTTCTTTTGTATGGCTGCATAGTATTCCATGGTGTATATGTGCCACATTTTCTTTATCCAGTCTATCATTGATGGGCATTTGGGTTGGTTCCATGTCTTTCCTATTATAAATAGTACTGGCAATAAACATGCGTGTGCCTGTGTCAGGATATGAACAGACACTTCTCAAAACACATTTATGTGGCCAAAAAAGATATGAAAAAAAGTTCATCATCACTGCTCATTAGAGAAATGCAAATCAAAACCACAGTGAGAAACCATCTCACGCCAGTTAGAATGGTGATTATTAAAAACTCAGGAAACAACAGATACTGGCGAGGCTGTGGAGAAATAGGAACGCTTTTACGCTTTTGGGTGTGTAAATCAGTTCAGCCGTTGTGGAAGACAGTGTGGCGATTCCTTAAGGATCTAGAACCAGAAATACCATTTGACTGAACTGTAATATTTTCAAACCTCTTGTCTCCATTTTCATCTCACATTTTCTATTGAACCCAATGCAGTGATCCTCTTGCCCATATCACTCCGATGAAGCAGGTTTAGTCAAAATCACAAACTCCTTCCTTGTAACGAAACTTAAAACACATGTCCCAATCCTCATTTTACTCAGCCTTTGTGCGAGTGTTGACCACTCCCTACTTGAAACAGTTCCCTTTCCTGGCTTCTATAACACTATAGTCCCTTGATTGTCTTACTTGATATTTAATTTTAGTTGCTTTGATGGCACTTTTTCTTCTAAATATTGCGGTTCTTCAAGATTTCGTTCATCTCTCTTTTTTCTTTACATTCTTTCCTGAAAGGATTTTCTCAATTCCAATGGATGTAATGACCGTTGGTATGGGCTGAATTGTGACCTCAGTAACAAGGGTGGTACCAGTCTGAAGTTAGCAACTGCTGAGCAGATGTCCTCACAGAAGTGTTTGTGTCTGTGTGTAAGGTTGTAATGGCCTGATTCGGTTCTTTCTGTCGGACATTTACATTATCTGTATTTACTTACAAAATCATTCCCCATCTAATTTATACTTTTTGTTACATGATCTACTTAGAGGTTAGCATGAGAGTTGACAGGGTCAAAAGAATACTTGTTTTACCTTTTTGCCAATTTGCTATCTCAGAAATATTTACTAGTTCATTAATGATAATCAAAGTATTTCCAATATATAAGAGTATCTAATTTGTCCATTACATAAATGTTACTTGAATACCAATCATACATCAGATAATGGGGATATAACAGTGAACACTGACAAGAACAACACTATTCCTGCTCAGATAATCTAGAGACCTGAGAGACACAGGTAAGTACAACCACATAGTGAGGAAATTAACAAAAAATTAAAAATAACAAGTTCCTGTAGTAGTACTATAATAAATCAAGTATACAGGATTTACTGGCAGTGTGGAAGTTGTTACGATTTTCCCAGTTTGTAATATGGAATTCAAAGAGAATAGATAATTATAGATATGTTTTGACCCAGGAATCCCGTTTTTTGGAAACAGATCAAGAAAGTGACTAAAAGGAAAAGAAAATCCTCTTTTGTACAATGATATTTATATCCGCACAATCTATAATAACAATTTGGAAATAACAAAAATTCATATGTTTGAGGAATTGTTAAAATAATGATAGTATAATATCTCAGGTTCAGTTTTCATAGGGAATAGATCCAGAGGCTAGGATTCAAGTAAAATTAGTTTATTTGGGAGGGAAATGATCATCAATAGGAAAGTATGGACATGAAACAGGGAAGGCAAAAGATGCATTATCAAGCAGTCACTACTGAGGGTGACTAAAGCTGTTCCTATGGAAACTATGCTGTTCCTATGGAAAGCTATGACAATATGTCATGATGTACCTCAGAATGATGCTGTCTGTGTGATGGTGTATGAAGAGTCTAAATGCTAGGAGTCATAGGTTGAGATCTGTTCCATGAGGTTGCTACTTCTTCAGCATTTCCTACTAGCCATGGGCATAGCCAAAACGGCTTTTAGTGGTTGGGGTAGGATAAAGAATATCTCTTATTTGTAGATACCGAAACTGACAGTTTTACGCAGTCTGGAGCATATTGAAAGGTCAGCTAATGTAACGGTACCATGATATATTTCCATTAAATGTAAAAAAATAGTAAACCCTGTAGATATTTGTAAACAAGTAGAAGAAAAAATTTGTCAAAGAGCTCATTTCTATTCATTCAGTGTGTATAAGCATGGAAATAGTAGTTATGTCATTAGAACATATAGAATCTTATAAAGTATTGAACAGATACTTTTTTAATATTACAAAGGTATATAATTAAGGAAAATGTTCCAGCAATGGTAACTGAAAGACTCTTCAATTAGACATCAATAAACTGATACCTTTTAAATGCTAACAGTGCTGATACTACAGAGGTAGAATCAATGGAAGTTAGTGAAATCTTGGGTTTGGTAAGGGAAGGAGTAAAAGTCATCAGGATGCACTGAATATTTGTGACTAATCAAATGGATGGATGGCAACATCTTCAACAGTGCTAGAGAATTCAGGAAGATGATCTTATGTTAAGGCAGCAGATTATTAGGTAGAGATGAAGGACTGTGATGTTGTTAGGAGATTTTCTAAATGTGACTTTAAGACCTTGAGATAGTTACCGAGGATACCAATCTCTGAAATGTAGAGAAATGAATATTGGAGAAAGTTTACAAATAAAGGTGAAAATAATGTCACACATGTAGGTTAACACCCCAAAGCATTGAAAAGGTACATAAGGAGGAGAAATGATCCCTCTTAAAGGGAATGGTTTTCTTCTTAATCATTCTAATAATTTTCTTAACTTTCCTTTTTCCAATAGAGATTACGAAGACAATCTTTGCTAATTAATTTCCACAATGCAAGTTTTAATGAGAGGAGGTAAAACAACACTGTTAGTTGATACATTTTATTCTTATCACAACACAGACATTTGTTGCCTGGCGCCTTGGCTGGCATTAATCTCATCTTGTTTCACTGGACTGTTGCCATGGCTTGGTTTCAACAGAGTCAAGATATCTACTTGTTTTACTCCTAGATTGTCACTGATAAAAGGATGAAAGCAATTAAAATTATACAAGAAACTACTTTGTCGCTACTTTCATGGTTTGACTTAAGATGCTCTAGACATTGACGTAAGTAGGCCACAGTGTTTTATTAACCTCAATTAAGAAGAAAGCAACATTTCTTTTATTTGTGCCATTAATATGGGTAAGGAAGAAAGAAAGTGCAATAAATTTCTAATTTAAGTTTGGAACCCAGTGAAGGGAGAAAGTTTGAGTTGTGCATGTTTGCAGTTCTGAGTCATGGCCAATTTTTTTTTTAACATAAGCCATCTGCCAGTATAATACTTTTAATGATACATTTACTTGAAATTCTTTTCACATGCTCCCCTGAGTTCCTGTACTCAAACAGATCAGAAAGAATATTTGGCTTAGGCATTTGGGGCTTCTGTGATCTACTGTCTCCATTGATTTAAGTTGACAATAACCTTCATCATTCAATGTGTCTCCTCAGGGGCTAATACCCGTTTATCTAATCTTTTTATTCCTAAAGATCTTTGATATGGTTTAACAGCAGTACACAAGCTTTGTAAGATGATGTGTTTGAATTTTGCTGAAAAGTTGTGTGTTTCATAGGAACTAGTAAGTGGCCATCTGACATTTTAAATCTTATCAACATTGCTTTTTGAGGGCGGGGGGTAGTCTAAATAGAGTCAAAACTTGACTTTCACAGAAGGATTTTCAGAGCTTCACTGACTAGGCTATTTGAAGGAGTAATCTAGTGATTTCGTTTTGTTCTTACTTTTGTTTATCTGTCTTTCTGGATTTATATTATTGATTCCATTTAGAATCAGAACATCTACAGTATGTTTCACTTCTTGTTATATTTTACTAGTTCTTTATTTACAAATCTCACTTTTCTCCAATATTTGCAGAACTATTTTATATCAAATTTATTTTTTTAATTTTCAATGTATTCAATACTTAACATCAGACTTACTCATTACTTATTTCCCAAACCCTTTCAAAGTTTCAGAAGACTATTTCAATACAGGTGTATGTATTTGTTGAACACATAGTTACTAAGGACTTACTTTTTACTAGGTTCAACACTAGGCACTGGAGATATGGAGATGACTGAGGCACACCTTGTCCTCATGAGAGCAGCATGATATACTGGTAAAGGGTGGAGATTTCGGAGTCAAACCTGGATTTGAGTCCCAAGTGTGATGGAGAACTTTATGTGTCAACTTGGCTAGGCTACAGAGCCTAGTTGTTTGGTCAAACGCCAACCTAGATTTTCTGTGAAGTTATGTTTTAGATGCAATTAACCTTTAAATCAGTCGACTTTAGACCCTAAGAGCAAAGACTGAAGTTTCTCAAAGAAGAAGAAATTCAGCCTCAATAATACAACGTGGAAGTCCTGCCTGAGTTTCCAGCCTGATTCCCTGTGGAATTCAGACTAAAACTGCAACATAAACTCTTGAATTTTCAGCCTCTGGCTTGCCATATGGAATTTTAACTTGCCAACATCCATCTATCTCTCTCTCTCTCTCCCCCCATCCCCTCTCTCTCTCCCCACCCCCTCTATCTCTCTCTCATATATATACATATATATGTTATTAGATATAGATATGAAGCTATATTCTATATCTAATTCCATATATATCTATATATTAGGTATATATTATATAGATATAGCTACCTATCTACATTCATATATGTGTGTGTACACATAGAGACTATGTATGTGTATATGTGTGTGTATATGCATAGAGATATCTATAAAAACATCTATACCTATATCTATGTTATAGACTATTGATTATATTTCTCTAAAGAACCCTAACATACCAGCTCTTTTATGTACCAGTTAGACTAGTTAATTTGCCTCTCTGAGCCTCAATTTCTTCTTGGTAAATAGATCTTACTAAGGATTAAATGAGTCAATGTATGTGAAAGAAGAAACACTATACCTGACACACATATTAAGTACTCAACAAATAGTAACTCTAGCTTCATAAGTTGTTTTTAGTAACTAAAGGGTTAGATGTGATATAGGCAGTACTAGAGATATAAATTTCTAGAAGGGAACAGAAGAGAGGAATTATCTAAGTCTTGGGACAGGGTGGTCAGGAAAGGCTTTCTGAAGAAATGGATACTAAAACCGAGACTTAAAGGTTGAGTAGAAAGAGTCATTCATGTAACTGAATTTGTTCACAAAAGGTATTGTGCACTTTTTCTATGCTGGAACAGCTGATGTGCATTGGGACAATGAAAGTAAATAAGATATAGACAATTTATTAGATCTAGAATGACGAAAAAGAGGAAGCTCAGAGAAAATGGATATTCAGGTACCCAAGTAGAACCATGGCTTGTAGAAACTAATTCAGGTGTTGAAGCTGACTCTGGAGAGGACATATGGCTTTTCAGCTGCCATGTTTTAGTAGCATCCCTGTCCTAGTTGTGCCTGAGTCATAGGAGCAGACTCTAAAGGAATGATTTAATTCTAATTCCAGAAAAAAGTAGGGGTAATGGAGAGTTGAATTCAGTTTCTGCCCACACTCCTGCCCCACTATTAAGGCAATTCTAACAGAATCAGAGTAGTTGAGAGAAATAAAAACTGGATCGAGAGGTTTTCACCCAGATATAATAGGTCTTCTAGAATAAAGTAAAGGAAAGAATAATGGTTAAAATATTTAAAGATATAGCTTAAAAAAAACCCACAACTGAAGAAAGATTTGAGTCTATTACTCAACCACAACAGTATTGTGCAGAACATATTCATGTGTATACATATAATTATATGTGACACACACACATATTATTGCATTGAACAGGATCTACTTATGGTATGAAATAACAAAACAACTTGACTTTTTTTTTTGCCTCTTACTGATTTTTTAAATTTAGCGGGTGTGTCATTTCTCTTCAACTAGAAAAGAACTCTAGATAGTCCCACTACTTTTCTGATTATCCTTAGGTAAATAAAAGCTGATTATCATGTTTGTCATGAAGCACTATATAAATTCAGAAATTATAATGTTAATTTTCATAGAATAATTGGCATATCGATGTTCATATTTAGAACTTTCCCATCTCCTTTTTCTAGGACTTTGTAGTGGGAAGCCTACAGTCATGGATAGAGGGTGGGTATAGGAGGCTTCATTTCGCGTTCTTTTTCATATTCTTCCTCAAGGTTGGAATACACTGAGGAGAGCATTAAGAGGAGAAAACATGTTCTTACTTGACGGGCTGCATAGCTCATTGGCCTGGAAATATTTTAGAGCTCTTTTATCCATGGTGCACTTTTCTGAGTTCATCAGACCTTGCTCTACCTCACCCCCATCATTAAGAATGTATCATCTGACATTCTCTTGGTACAACTAAATGAATTTCTATTTCTGTTGGCCACTTACTACTAAACCTCCTAGGAATCCGAAGGTCTATATCCAGCTTTTTTCTGCTGAGGTTAATGTCAATTATAGTAAAATATAATTTATTTTATCATATACTGTATTTTCAAATATTTTTAGTTTTGAAAATTTTTTACCAAGGAAAAATATGTGGGCAAGTGAATGCTCTGGATTATTGTTTAATGATATATTTCCATATGTTAATATTGATTGTATATAAATGGCTTTTGAGTTAAATAAGTTTGAGAAATGTTGGGCAAAATAGAGTAGGCTTATTTTCTGTACAGCTTCCCAGAGCTTTTAACGCACTTTGCTGAGCATTAGCTGTGTGACTTTAGGTAAATCACTTAATCTCTCTGTGCTGTTTCATCATTTGAAATAGGGACGAGATAATACTTACCTGATAGCATTGCTGCACAGATTAGATTACATGAAGCATATGAGGTACTCAACTTAATGCCTGGCCGATAGTAAGCCCTTAAAATTGGTAGTTATTGATATTAGTTATGATGATCATGCCTCCTGCTGCTGCAGCTAAAGTATTCCAGAAGCTGGGTCATAGAAGCCTTCCCCCAGAGAATGTCCCTGGACTCATGTTCTGCAGAACATACTTTGGGAAATACTGTACTCTCTCTCTCTTTCCTTTTTTGCAACTCTGCTGTCTGTGCTTTGCATCTTCAAAAATTGAAATAGCACATAGAAAACTTCTTTAACTTGGAAACGGAGCGTTTTCAGTTATTTCCATTTGGCTTTTATTTGATGAAATATATGATTATTGAAAATTACCTTTACCTGTCAAGGATGTCATATTGAGCCCCTCCATAATCTTCACACAGCAACTGGCTTTGCCCATTATGAATTCTGTAGTAGTCTATGAAAAAATGTACTTGCTGATGGCCACTTTGGAGCTTCTAAGGCAGTTCCACAACATTGCAATTGGTTTTCAAAGCATAGCAGCTTGTGTATATTTCACTCACCCTGGAAATTACAAGAGAATTTCCGTAAACTGTCTCTTCAGATCTGGGAATGTCTAAGGATTAGCAATCCTTCTCAGGCAAAGGATAAACAAGTTTTGTATCCCTCAACTGTCACCCCCTTTTCCTAGATTCTTTTCTCCAGCTAAAGTTATAATTGGTATAAGAGGAGAATTGCTTTCCCAGTGTTT
>NW_016812813.1:55997-59293 GCF_001698545.2 Rhinopithecus bieti
TTCAAACAAAAGCTGTTATCCTTGTGGTAATTTGTCAGGGAAGCAGTAAGAAATAATACAAGATACCTGACGTGGGTCACCTTGTATAGCATTTTCCCTTAATTTTACCAATAGCATTGAGACTAATTACATTAATAGTTTATCTTTGAAACTAAAGTTCCAAAACTCTTAAATGTGCATTGGACTATGCCTAAGAAGAAACATTTTTATGTTAGTATACTATGGCAGAAACCAGATTGGATTGGAAAAAGAGAAAACAAAACTGAGTATTATTAAACTGTTGTCACAGAAATCTTCTGTAAGCATAAACAGATCTCTTCTCTTAAAATTATTTCAGACTCTTCTGAATCTAATATATTTATAGTCTATACCTGCATAGTACTTAGATAAGTTATTTTAAAAGTCCTAGGCATGAGAATTAATCACTATATTTATCCTTGACTTTGAGATTTTTAGTTTCTCGATCTCTCTCTATATATATACATCTCTCTTTCCCTGTCTCTCTTTCCTTTAAAGCATATAAATGAAATTGAAATACAGATCTAGGAATTGAATAGAGGAAAGGCATTTGGAATAAGGAAAGACAGAAAGAAATGTACTTCTCCTACTTTATTTCTCTAGTTTGCACGGGCAAAATAAATTTGCCAAGTCACCAGTTCTGAAAAGTAGATGGGCTATCACATTAATCTCAGAAGGAATATATCCCACAGACCTAGTTACTCAAACTTTCTATACAAGAATAAATTAGCAATGTGATCTCTAATGAAGCCTGTAGAATAAATAATTCCAGTAGCATAGTTTTGTTCTTAAATCCTAGAGCTAGTCATGGAAATAAAAGTGTTTATCTGAAGTTACCTTGAACCACATAAATACAGAATTATCTATTTTTAAAAAAAAAAATCAATCCATACCTATGGCAAGTTAGATAACATTAAAGGAGCCTTCATCATCTTTTATCATCTTGATTTTATCCTGAAGTACTAAATCATCTGACATTCATTCCTGGATTTTAAAGGGCTTGAAATATTGTGACCAGCAGAATCTACTGCAATTTATATTTTAATTTTGGATATGTGCTATTATATTTGAAAAGAATCAATAAAAGAGTACTTTTTAAAAACTGAAACTGTAGCTACAGGGTACATACATAAGATATATGCATTTTAGTAGGACCTCTCTCTAAAATTCTAATCAATCAGCATGTAAATCGTGACCTCCTGGAAAGCACATTTTAGACATCTTTGCACCTTCAGCAAAGTGTGGAAATTCAGTAAACGTATACTGTGTTACACTGAATATTTTCCACAGGTACAGCATTATGCTATCTGCTTTCTAAACTACCTTGTTGCAACACCCAATGATACCTATTTTTAAGAAGCACACAACATACTTGTGGATGAAATAGATTTTAGGCTTTACTTTATCAAATGCTTAATATGTCCTAGTCATACTCTCGTGATGATAAGCATGTGTGAAATATGGGGTGGATAGTAGGACAAGAATAGACCAGAATGTATCCATAGATGGGTGAATTAACAAAAAATAGACACAAATTTGTGTCATATAAAATTACTTTATATCACAATATTTATATGGCACATTGATAGTTGGCCTTATAAGCATTAAGCATCTTTTATTTAACTATTATAGTCAACTTAATTTTAATGTCAAGTATATTTTGATGTTTGGAATATGCCATTTTAATANATAAAAGCTGATTATCATGTTTGTCCTGAAGCACTATATAAATTCAGAAATTATAATGTTAATTTTCATAGAATAATTGGCATATCGATGTTCATATTTAGAACTTTCCCATCTCCTTTTTCTAGGACTTTGTAGTGGGAAGCCTACAGTCATGGATAGAGGGTGGGTATAGGAGGCTTCATTTCGCGTTCTTTTTCATATTCTTCCTCAAGGTTGGAATACACTGAGGAGAGCATTAAGAGGAGAAAACATGTTCTTACTTGACGGGCTGCATAGCTCATTGGCCTGGAAATATTTTAGAGCTCTTTTATCCATGGTGCACTTTTCTGAGTTCATCAGACCTTGCTCTACCTCACCCCATCATTAAGAATGTATCATCTGACATTCTCTTGGTACAACTAAATGAATTTCTATTTCTGTTGGCCACTTACTACTAAACCTCCTAGGAATCCGAAGGTCTATATCCAGCTTTTTTCTGCTGAGGTTAATGTCAATTATAGTAAAATATAATTTATTTTATCATATACTGTATTTTCAAATATTTTAGTTTTGAAAATTTTTTACCAAGGAAAATATGTGGGCAAGTGAATGCTCTGGATTATTGTTTAATGATATATTTCCATATGTTAATATTGATTGTATATAAATGGCTTTTGAGTTAAATAAGTTTGAGAAATGTTGGGCAAAATAGAGTAGGCTTATTTTCTGTACAGCTTCCCAGAGCTTTTAACGCACTTTGCTGAGCATTAGCTGTGTGACTTTAGGTAAATCACTTAATCTCTCTGTGCTGTTTCATCATTTGAAATAGGGACGAGATAATACTTACCTGATAGCATTGCTGCACAGATTAGATTACATGAAGCATATGAGGTACTCAACTTAATGCCTGGCCGATAGTAAGCCCTTAAAATTGGTAGTTATTGATATTAGTTATGATGATCATGCCTCCTGCTGCTGCAGCTAAAGTATTCCAGAAGCTGGGTCATAGAAGCCTTCCCCAGAGAATGTCCCTGGACTCATGTTCTGCAGAACATACTTTGGGAAATACTGTACTCTCTCTCTCTTTCCTTTTTTGCAACTCTGCTGTCTGTGCTTTGCATCTTCAAAATTGAAATAGCACATAGAAAACTTCTTTAACTTGGAAACGGAGCGTTTTCAGTTATTTCCATTTGGCTTTTATTTGATGAAATATATGATTATTGAAAATTACCTTTACCTGTCAAGGATGTCATATTGAGCCCCTCCATAATCTTCACACAGCAACTGGCTTTGCCCATTATGAATTCTGTAGTAGTCTATGAAAAAATGTACTTGCTGATGGCCACTTTGGAGCTTCTAAGGCAGTTCCACAACATTGCAATTGGTTTTCAAAGCATAGCAGCTTGTGTATATTTCACTCACCCTGGAAATTACAAGAGAATTTCCGTAAACTGTCTCTTCAGATCTGGGAATGTCTAAGGATTAGCAATCCTTCTCAGGCAAAGGATAAACAAGTTTTGTATCCCTCAACTGTCACCCCCTTTTCCTAGATTCTTTTCTCCAGCTAAAGTTATAATTGGTATAAGAGGAGAATTGCTTTCCCAGTGTTT
>NW_016812813.1:63289-68991 GCF_001698545.2 Rhinopithecus bieti
CCACCACGCCCGGCCTATTTCTTGACTTTTTAATAACCATCATTCTGACTGGCGTGAGATGGTATCTCATTGTGGTTTTGATTTGCATTTCTCCAATGACCAGTGATGATGAGCATTTTTTTCATGTGTTTGTTTGGCCGTATAAATGTCTTCTTTTGAGAAGTGTCTGTTCATATCCTTTGCTCACTTTTCGATGTTTTTTTTTGTTTGTTTTTGTAAAATTGTTTAAGTTCCTTGTAGATTCTGGACATAAGACCTTTGTCAGATGGGTAACTGCAAAAATTTTCTCCCATTCTGTAGGTTGCCTGTTCACTCTGATGCTAGTTTCTTTTGCTATGCAGAAACTCTTTAGTTTAATTAGATCCCATTTGTCAATTTTGGCTTTTGTTGCGATTGCTTTTGGTTTTTTCATTATGAGGTCTTTGCCCATACTTATGTCCTGAATTGTATTGTGTAGGTTTTCTTCCAAGGTTTTTATGGTTTGGGGTTTTATATTTAAGTCTTTAATCCATCTTCAGTTAACTTTTGTATAAGGTATAAGGAAGGGGTCCAGTTTCAGTTTTCTGCATATGGCTAGCCAGTTTTCCTCGCACTATTTATTAAAGAAGTCTTTCCCCATTGCTTGTTTTTGTCAGGTTTGTCAAAGATAAGATGGTTGTAGATGTGTGTCATTATTTCTGAGGTCTCTGTTCTGTTTCATTGGTCTATATGTCTGTTTTGGTAACAGTACCATGCTGTTTTGGTTACTGTAGCCTTGTAGTATAGTTTGAAGTCAGTGTGATGCCTCCAACTTTGTTCTTCATGTTTAGTATTGTTTTGACTATACAGGCCGTTTTGAAAGAAAAAATGTTATGAAATTTTTAAAGTAGTTTTTTCTAATTCTGTGAAGAATGTCAATGGTAGTTTGATGGGAATAGCATTGAATCCATAAATTACTTTGAGCAGTATGGCCATTTTCACAATATTGATTCTTCTTATCTATGAGGATGGAATGTTTTTCCATTTGTTCACATCTTCTCTTATTTCCTTGAGCAATGGTCTGTAGTTCTTCTTGAAGAGGTCCTTCATATCTGTCGTAAGCCATATTCCTTGGTCTTTTATTCTCTTTGTAGCAACTGTGAATGGGAGTTCATTTATGATTTGGCTCTCTGCTTATCTATTATTAGTGTATAAGAATACTTGTGATGTTTGCACATTTATTTTGTATCCTGAGACTTTGCTGAAGTTGCTTATCAGCTTAAGGAGTTTTGGGGCTGAGACAATAGGGTTTTCTAACTATAGAATCATGTCACCTGCAAACAGAGACATTTTGACTTCCTCTCTTCCTATTTGAATATCCTTTCTTTCTCTTGCCTGATTTCCCTGGCCAGAACTTCCAATACTATGTTGAATAGGAGTGGTGAGAGAGGGCATCCTTGTCTTGTGCCAGTTTTCAAAAGGTATACCTTCAGCTTTTGCCCATTCAGTATGATATTGGCTATGGGTTTGTCATAAATACTATTTTGAGATATGTTCCATCAATATCTGGTTAAGAGTTTTTAATATGAATGGATCTTGAATTTTATTGAATGCCTTTTCTGCATCTGCTGAGATAATCATGTGGTTTTTGTCATCGGTTCTATGTATGTGATGGATTACATTTATTGATTTGCATATGTTGAACCAGCCTTGCATCCCAGGGATGAAGCCAACTTGATTGTGGTGGATAAGCTTTTGGATGTGCTGCTGGATTCGGTTTGCCAGTATTTCATTGACAATTTTCACATCAATGTTCATTGGGGATAGTGGCCTGAGTTTTATTTTTTGTTGTTTCTCTGACAGGTTTTGGTATCAGGATGATGCTGGGCTCATAAAATGAGTTAGGGAGGAGTCCTTCCTTTCAGTTGTTTGGAATAGTTTTAGAAGGAATGGTACCACCTCCTCTTTGTAACCCTGGTAGAATTCGGCTGTGACACCATCTGCTCCTGGGCTTTTTTTGGTTTGTAGGCTATTAATTACTGCCTCAATTTCAGAACTTGTTATTGGTCTATTTCAAGAATTCAACTTCTTGCTGGTTTAGTCTTGGAAGTGTGTATGCATCTAGGAATTTACTTCTTTTAGATTTTCTAGTTTACTTGTATAGAGATGTTTATAGTATTCTCTGATGATAGTTTGTATTTCAGTGGGGTCAGTGGTGATATCCCCTTTGTAACCTTGTTTGTGTCTATTTGATTCTTCCCTCTTTTCTTTATTAGTTTAGCTAGTGGTCTATCTAATTTGTTAATTTTTTCAACAAAAAAAAACCCCAGATCCTTGATTTATGATGTTTGGAGGGTTTTTTGTGTGTCTGTCTCCTTCAGTTCTGCTCTGATCTTAGTTATTTCTTGTCTTCTGCTAGCTTTTGGTTAGAATATGCTCCTTTAGCTCAGCAGAATTTGTTGTTACCCACTTTCTGAAGCCTACTTCTGTCAATTCAGCCATCTCATTCTCCGTCCAGTTTTGCACCCTTGCTGGAGACGTGTTGCGATCATTTGAAGGAGAAGAAACATTCCGGCTTTTGGAATCTTCAGCATTTTGTGCTGGTTTTCCTTATCTTCACGGATTTATCTACCTTTCACCTTTGAGGCTGATGACCTTTGGATGAGGTTTTTGTGTATGGGGATGTGTTTTCTGTTGTTGTTGTTGTTTTCTGTTAGTTTTTCTTCTAACAGGCTCCTCTTGTGCAGGTCTGCTGCAGTTTGCTGGAGGTCTACTCCAGACCCTGTTTTTCTGGGTATCACCAGTGGAGGCTGCAGAACATCAAAGATTGCTGCCTGATCCTTCCTCTGGAAGCTTCATCCCAGAGAGGCACTGGCCTGATGCCAGCCAGAGCTCTCCTGTATGATGTGTCTGTCGACCCCTGTTGGGAGGTCTCTCCCAGTCAGGAGGCACGAGAGTCAGGGACCTGCTTGAGGACGTACTCTGTCCCTTAGCAGAGCTGGTACACTGTACTGGGAGAATCCCCCTTGTAAGGATCAGGCACTCTCTTCAGAGCCGACAGACAGGAAAGATTAAGTCTGTTCAACATGTGACCCTGCAGCTGCCCCTAACCCTAGGTGCTGTGTCCCAGGGAGATGAGACTTTTGTCTGTAAACCCCTGACTGGAACTTCTGGATTTCCTGCAGAGATGCCCTGCATAGTGAACAGGAATCTGGAGAAGCAGTCTGGCCACAGCTACTTTCCGGCACTGTGGTGAATTCTGCCCAGTCCAAACCTCCCAGTCTTAACTTAGCACTGTCAGAGGAAAACCACCTACTAAAGCCACAGTAATGGTGGTCGCCCCTCCCCCCACCAAACTCCATTGTCCCAGGCTGACTCCAGACTGCTGTGCTGGTGTGTCCAGAATTGGTGGGTTCTTGGTCTCGTTGACTTCAAGAATGAAGCTGCGGACCCTCACAGTGAGCGTTACAGTTCTTAAAGATGGTGTGTCCCGAGTTTGTTCCTTCAGATGTTCAGATGTGTCCGCAGTTTCTTCCTTCTGGTGGGTTCGTTGTCTTGCTGACTTCAGAAGTGAAGCTGCAGACCCTCATGGTGAGTATTACAGCTCAAAAAAGCAGCGTGGACCCAAAGAGTGAGCAGCAGCAAGATTTATTGTAAAGAGCGAAAGAACAAACTGGGTGGAAGAACAAAGAACAGTGTGGAAGCGGACCCGAGTGGGTTGCCGCTGGCAGGCTCCAGGAACCTGCTTTTATTCCCTTATCTGGCCCCACCCACATCCTGCTGATTGGTCCATTTTACAGATAGTTGATTGGTCCATTTTACAGAGAGCTGATTGGACCCTCTTGACAGGGTGCTGATTGGTGCATTTACAATCCCTGAGCTAGACATAGAGTGCTAGACAGAAAAGTTCTCCAAGTCCCCACTAGGTTAGCTAGATACAGAGTACAAATTCGTGTATTTACAAACCCTGAGCTAGATAGAGTGCTGATTGGTGTATTTACAAACCCTGAGCTAGACCCAGAGTGCCAATTGGTGCATTTACAATCCTTTAGCTAGACACAGAGTGCTAGACAGAAAAGTTCTCCAAGTCTCCACTAGGTTAGCTAGATACAGAGTGCTGACTGGTGTATTTACAAACCCTGAGCTAGACACAGAGTGCTGATTGGTGTATTTACAATCCCTTAGCTAGACATCAAAGTTCTCCAAGTCCCCACCAGACTCAGGAGCTCAGCTGGCTTCACCCAGTGTATCCTGCACTGGGGCTGCAGGCCAAGCTGCCCGCCAGTCCCGTGCCAAGCACCAGCACTCCTCAGCCCTTGGGGGGTTGATGGGACTGGGTTCCACAGAGCAGGGGGAGCACTCATTGGGGAGGCTTGGGCATGGCAGGAGCCCACGGCAGAGAGGGGGATCGGACATGGCGGGCTGCAGGTCCAGAGCCCTGTGCCACGAGGAGGCAGCTGAGGCCCAGTGAAAATTCGAGAGCAGTGCATGCTGGCCGGCAGTGCTGGGGGACCCGGGCAACCTCTGCAGCTGCTGGCCTGGGTCCTAAGCCCCTCACTGCCCTGGGCCAGCAGCCCAGCCAGCTGCTCCAAGTACGGGGTCCTCTGAGCCCCTCCCGCGACTGCCAGAACAGGCGCTGACCTGTGAGGACCGCGCCTGGCCCCAGTTCCCGCTGGGGTCTCTCCCTCCACACCTCCCCATCAAGCAGAGGGAGCCAGCTCGGGCCTCCGTCAGCCCAGAGAGGGGCTCCCACAGTGCAGTGGCGGGCTGAAGGGCTCCTCAAGTGCCACCAGAGTGGATGCCGAGGCTGAGTAGGCGCCGAGAGTGAGGGCTGCTAGCACATTGTCACCTCTCACTGGCAGTGAGAATTTCAAACTAGTGGTTCTTAGCTTGCTGGGCTCTGCGGGAGTGGGACCTGCTGAGCAAGACTCTTGGCTCCCTGGCTTCAGCCCCCTTTCCATGAGAGTGCACAGTTCTCCTGTCTCAGTGGAGTCTAGGAGCCACTGGAGTATGAAGAAACTCCTGCAGCTCAGTGCCTGACCAAACAGCTGCCCAGTTTTGTGCTTGAAACCCAGGGCCTTGGTGATGTAGGCTCATGAGGGAATCTCCTGATCCACAGATTGCAAAAATCCATGGGAAATGCATAGTACCCCCAGCGGGTAGCACAATCCCTCACCACTTGACTTGGCTTGGGGAGGTAGGTCCCCTGGCTCTGTGTACTTCCTGGGTGAAGTCACACCCCACCCTGCTTCTGCTTGTTCTCCATGGATTGCACCCACTGCCTAACCAGTCCCAATGAGATGAACTGGGTACCTCAGGTGGAAATGCAAAAATCATCCACCTTCTTCATTGGTCTTGCTAGGAGCTGCAGATCGGAGGTGTTTCTATTCAGCCATCTTGGCCCCTTCTATCAGCAACAGCTATTTAATAGGTGCATTATTAAATCTACTATGACTCTAATGTAGAAAATGTTAAAACATCAGTGTATACAATGCCAGTCAACTGATTTGATTTACTGGTAGGAGAATAGAATGTGATGGCAGAAAGTAACCTTAGAAATTATCTAGTCTAAACTTCTTCCATATTCCAGTTTTACAGATGAGGAACTTGAGGGCCAGAGAGAAGTAACTTAGCCAAGATTATACAAGAAAGCAGGTATCAGAGTCAGAGCTAGGTCCTTGCTTTCCTGACTTCCTGATCATTGTGTTTTTAACTGTGTTGAGCTGCCTGCATATATATATATA
>NW_016812813.1:70195-72206 GCF_001698545.2 Rhinopithecus bieti
TTTTTTTTTTTTTTTTTTTGCTGGCCAAATTACATCTGGAGTTTTTAGCTCAGTTCTAGCATGACATCTTAAAAGCGACACTGATACAGGAAATGTGCCTACAGCATGAGTAGCAAACAATCAGCCAGGATGAACCACTATTAACTCTCAAAACCACCCTGTGGTGTAAGTGGCATTATTACCATATGAGAATGAGAATATCAGGGCTCAGAGTGCTTACCAAGAACACAAAAGTTAGTGAATGGAAAAGTTGTACTGAAGCCCGGATATTCTGGGTCTAAGTCATCTTAGGTTGCTTTCATTATTTTTGGTCTGAACACTATCGTAAATATATAAAGAAAAAATTAATCTTTGTAGGCATTATGATATAATGGAAATAATTATTATTTGCAGTCTGAATGCTTGTTTTGAGTATTGGTTATTCTGCACATACATATATATTTTAATCTGTGGAAGTTATTTGAAAAAAGTGGCATTTAAAGAGTTTGCTACACCAGTAGTAAGTGATAGCAATGAAAATAGAATCCAGATCCTGACTCTTAGTCCATGCTTCTTGCTATTATACCATGCTGATTATGTTTAAATTATTTTAGTCATGGTATATTCTGTTTTACATCTTCAAACTCCATGTGCTTATATTTTCACGAATACACAAGGTAGAAGAAAAATTCCAACCCAAGAATGAAGTTCTCCTAATAGGGTTGATAAAACCCCTAAAATTTTATTCAAAAAAGGCCTGAAGTTTATTACTTGCAGATACAAGTGAGTTTTTCTTTTTTATTTTATTTTTTCCTCTTTTGAGACAGAGTCTTGCTCTGTTGCCGAGGCTCGAGTGCAATGGCATGATCTTGACTCGCTGCAACCTCTGCCTCCCAGGTTCAAGTGATTCTCCTGCCTCAGCTTCCCGAGTAGCTGGGATTTTAGGCGCCTGCCACCACACCCGGCTAATTTTTGTATTTTGAGTGGAGACGGGGTTTCACCATTCTGGCCAGGCTGGTCTCGAACTCCCAATCTCAGGTGATCCACTCGCCTCGGCCTCCCAAAGTGCTGGGATTACAGGCGTGAGCCACCGTGCCCAGCTGTGATTTTTGATTTTTAAGAATGATCTATGCATGTGGGAACTTATCATTTGGCTTGGGGGGTACTGGTTAAATTACATTACATATCCATAATTGGCTAATTTTTCAAACTCATTCATGATTGCTTTTATACCTTTTGTAGATAATTTAATTTACAGATAATTTCTTTCCTGAGATATTTTCCAATAGCTTAATTTAAATATAATTGGTTTTCATTAAGGACAAATGCACTTTGATCTCGGGAGAAAAGGATATTGTTTTCATATAATTTGTTCCATTTGAATTTGAAATGCATCCATTGCTAGAATAATAAATATTCAGATATGAGTTGAAAAACATTCCTTATTTAAAACTCCACATATAACAAAATGTAGTCACGCATAGCATGTTTAGTTCCTTTCCATGGATATTTGTATTGCAAATAATAATAATAGATTTTATATACATAAGATACAGTTTTGGGTAGGTACGAATAGGTGGTTTAGGAACAAAGGGAATTTAGATTAAATTGGAAATAAGACCCATTTGTTGTCCTCAGAGATAAGACAGTCAGGGAGACAGGCTTGTAAACAATGTAAATGTAAATTTTAAAGTATAAAGAGCCTTGAATAGCAAGCCAAAGAGCAATTTTAAAATATAAGGAGCCTTGAATGGCAAGCCAAAGAGCAATCCAAGATTTGCAAACAGCAGAATAATGTGAACACAGTTTATTTTGAAAAAAAATTATCTGATGGCTGATTATGAGGTAGAGATCAGAAAACTGCATTAGCATGACACACCAAAGTCCAAATAAGAGGTAATCTATACATGTGCAGATGTACCAGAGTGTAGAATCTCCAACAAGGAAGGTGATCTTCCTGCATTTTTTTTTTTTTTTTTTTTTTTTTTTTTTTTTTTTTTTTTTGTGCATAATTTTTTTTTGTTTTTTTTTT
>NW_016812813.1:75309-78205 GCF_001698545.2 Rhinopithecus bieti
TGGAGGAATGTGTTTGTGCTGGGCCCAGGAAGTTGAGATATATGGAGGAATGTGTTTGTGCTGGGCCCAGGGCTGAGGAATGTGTGAATGTGTTTGTGCTCTTTCAGTTGTGTTTACCATGGTGTACCTAAAACGTTTTAAGTGCTCAGTAGCCACATATGGTGGGCAACTGCAGTATTGGACAGCACAATTTGAATCAGTTACCCATGAGCTTTTAATAATTTTCCCCTGTTCATTGAAAGCTTATCACCAGCTAAGAGTCCCTAGTTTGATCATAGTCCTAGATTACTTCATTGTTCATATGCCCCTTGGTCTATCTCTTCATCCTCAATAATCTGTGGTCCTTCCCCTCCATCTTAATCCCTGATGCCTGTTGCCTCATCCTGATCTTTTTTCACCCATAACTTATCAACCTCTGATAGAAATTCTGTCATTTCATTCTCTGACTAAAACATCTTATTCTTCCATTTCTCTCACTCAATTGCTCTTACTATACTTGCCCTTCATCTTCATTGGAGCATGTATATAAAATTTTACCTGGTTTCAGCCCACTGGGTGATCTGTATTCAACTCAAATTCTATGGAAAGTCTATGGATTCTCAGTTCAGCTACTTTCTCACCAGGATCTTCATATCCTTTCCATAGCTTCATCTATTTCTTCAATTATTTTAAAATTCTGTTTGTATCAAACTTTGTTAAGTCCCTTAAATGCACCAGGTACTCTGGCCTTGCAGCCTTTGCACACATATTTTCCTATACCTAGAGCGTTTCTCTAACCCTTCTCCAACTGCTTGTGGTTAAATATCATTGTGAGAAGATTTCCTGCCTTATCTCCAACTTTTCTACAGCTTAGATAAGTTTCTGCTATCCTCTGCCAAGAGCATTTTATCCATCTCCTGTCATAGCACTTATGACAAGGTATTATAACTGCTTTTTAAATTTATGTATTCTCTGCTAGACCATTGTCTCTATGAAGGAAAAACTGTCTATAATATTATCTATCATATCCATGCAATTTTACTTTATATTATTAATACTTTCCACTATTATAAATTTTTCTGAGTTTACTCATTTGGGGTCTAGTTCTTTAGTTCTTCTAGCAGATTTTAAGTTCTTGCAGGCAGGAACAAAGTCTATTTGTTTACTGTTGCATTCCCAATGCACAGGATACCACCTGGTACACAATGGATGCCTCGTGAATGTCTTTTAAAGGGATCAATAAATGGATGGATGGATGGAAGGATGGATGAATAGATGGACAGATGGATGGATGGATGGATGGATGGATGAATGGACAATATAGATAACCCAATAGGGTGACCATAGTCAATAAAAACTTAATTGTACATTTTGAAATAAGTTAGAGTGTAACTGGATTATTTGTAACTCAAAGAATAAATGCTTGAGGGGATGGATATCCCATTCTCCATGATGTGCTTATTTCGCATTTCATGCCTATATCAAAACATTTTATGTACTCCCAAAATATATACACAAACTTTGTGGGAGTTACAATTCAAGATAAGATTTGGGTTGGGATACAGCCAAACCATATCAGATAGGATGGACATTTTAACAATATTGTGTCTTCCTATTTATGAACATGGAATTTTTCCCCATTTTTTTATGTCATCTCTGATTTCTTTGAGCAGTATTTTGCAATTCTCATTGTACAGATCTTTCACCTCCCTGGTTAGCTGTATTCCTAGGTATTTTATTCTTTTTGTGGCTACTATGAATGGGATTGCATTCTTGACTTGACTTTCAGCTTGAATGTTGTTGGTGTATAGGAATACTACTGATTTTGGGTACATTTATTTTGTATCCTGAAACATTGTTGAAGTTGTTTATTATATCACGAAGCTTTTGGGCAGAGACTATCAGGTTTTCTAGGTATAGAAACATATCACCTGCAAACATGAATAGTTTTACTTACTGTCTTCCTATTTGGATGTTTTTTCTTTCTTTCTCTTGCCTTATTGCTGTAAAACTTCCATTACTAGGTTGAATAGCAATGATGAGAAAGGGCATTCTTGTCCTATGCCAGTTTTCAAGGGGAATGCTTCTAGCATATTAAATTGGCCCATTCAATATTATGTTGGCTGTGTGTTTGTCATAGATGGCTCTTATTATTTTGAAGTATGTTCCTTCAATGCCTGTTTTGTTGAGAAATTTTAACATGAAGGAATGCCGAATTTTATTGAAAGCATTTCTCCATCCATTGAGATAATAATCATATGGTTTAAAATTTTTTATGTTTCTTTATGTGATTAATCATATTCATTGATTTCCGTATGTTGGACCAATCTCACATCCCAGGAGCAAAGCCTACTTGATCATGGGAGGTTAAGTTTTTTATGTGCTTCTGGATTCAGTTTGCTGGTATTTTGTAGATGATTTTTACATCGACGTTCATCAAGGGTATTGGCCTGAAGACTTATTTTTCTATTGTGTCTCTAATTGGTTTTGGTATCGAGATGATGCTGGCCTCATAAAACGAGTTAGGGAGGAGTACCACCTCCTCAATTTTTTGGAATAGTTTTGGTAGGAAGAGTGCCAACTCTTCCTAATACATCTCATAGAATTTGACTGTGAGACCAGGCATGGCAGCTCACACCTGTAATCCCAGCACTGTGGGAGGCAGAGACTGGTGGATCACTTGAGGATAGGAGTGTGACACCAGCCTGATCAACGTAGCGAAACTCTGTCTCTATTGAAAATATAAAAAATTAGCTGGGCTTAGTAGCACACACCTGTAATCCCAGCTACTCAGGAGGCTGAATCATGAGAATTGCTTAAACCCTGGAGGTGGAGGTTGCAGTCAGCTGAGATCACACGGCTGCACTCCAGCTTGTGTGACAGAATGAGACTCTGTTTCAAAAAAGAAAAAAAAAAA
>NW_016812813.1:78355-107802 GCF_001698545.2 Rhinopithecus bieti
ATTTGATTGTGAATCCATCTGGTCTTGGGCTTTTTCTGGTTGGAAAGCTTTTCATTACTGATTCAATTTCAAAATGAATTTTGGGTCTGTTCAGCAATTCAATTTCTTCCTGGTTCAATCTTGGGAAGTGGTATATCTCCAGGAATTTACCCATTTCATCAGATTTTCTAGCCTGTGTGCATAGAGGTGTTCATGGTAGCCTCTGATGTTTATTTGCATTTCTGTGGGGTCATTGATAACGTGTTCTTTGTCATTTCTCATTGTGTTTATTTGGCTCTTCTATTTCTTTCTTGATTTAGCTAGCAGTCAATCTTATTTTTTTCAGAAAATCAATTTGTAAATTTTTCTCATTCTTTATGGTTTTGTCCATCTCAATTCCCTTCAGTTCAGATTTGATTTTGGTTATATCTTGTCTTCTGCTAACTTTGGGTATGGTTTGCTTTTGTTTCTCCAGTTCTTCTAGTTACGATGTTAAGTTGTTACTTTGAGATCTTTCTAACTTTTTGACTTGGGCATTTAGTGCTATAAATTTCCCTCTTAACACTACTTTAACTGTGTCCCAGAGATTCTGGTATGTTGTGTCTTTGTTCTCATTAGTTTCAAATAATTTCTTGATTTTTGCTGTAATTTCATTATTTATCCAGAAATCATTCAGGAACATTCATTTCCATGTAGTGCTATCATTTTGCGTTATTTTCCTAGTATTTATTTCTATTTTTATTTTGCTGTGGTCCAAGAGTGTGGTTGGTATTATTCTCACATTTGCTGAGGATTGCTTTACGTCCAATTGTGTTGTTGATTTTAGAGTATGTGCCATGTGGTGATGAGGAGAATGTACATTCTGTTGTTTTAGGGTGGAGTGCTCTCTACATGTCTATCAATTCCATTTGGTTAAGTTTCCAGTTCAGATCCTGAGTATCTTTGTTAGTTTTCTGTTTTGATAATCTATCTAATACTGTCAGTGTGATGTTGAAGTCTTCCACTATTACTGTGTGGTTATCTAAGTTATGTCACAGGTGGCTAAGAACTTACTTTATGAATATGGGTGTCCCTGTGTTGGGTGTGTATATATTTAGGATATATATGTCTTCTTGTTGAATTGATCCCTTTACCATTATGTGACAGTCTTTGTCTTTTTTTATCATTTTTGGTTTACAGTCTGTTTTGTTAGAAACTAGGATTGTGACCCCTGCTTTTTTCTGTTTTTCATTTGCTTGGTAGATTTTTTTCCATTCCTTTGCTTTGAGCCTGTGTGTGTCATTGTATGTGAGATAGGTCTCTTGAAGTGACAAAAATTGGGTCTTGCTCCTTTATCCAACTTGCCACTCTGTACCTTCTAATTGGTGCGTGTGGGCCATTTACATTCAAGGTTAAGTTTGATATGACAGATTTGTTCATGTCATCATGTTGTTAACTGGTTATCAGGTAGACTTGTTTGTGTGGTTGCTTTATAGTGTCTCCATAACTGTCTATATTTTACCTATATTTTTTCCCTAGATCCAATTTTTCTTCTATGATCACTTCTTGTTCCATATTATATTTGAGGTATAATGTATAATAATGTATAAATGATTTAAAGTATACCAGAGAATGTGCATAGGTTGTATGCAAATACTCTGCCATTTTATATCAGGGACTTGAACATCCACAGATTTTGATGTTCCTCATGGAAACGAAGTATGATTGTATGTTAATCTCTTAAAATTGTATTATTGTATTGATAATTATTTTGTCTGTATATCTATATATGCATTTTGGGGAAGAGGTTCTACAGTTATCAAATTTTGCGTGCAATCTGTGTATGACTAAAAAAATGCTGCTCTATATGTTTCTTTTGACAATGGCAAAAACAAAAACTCTTAGTACAATTTCAATAAAATCAATGTTGATTTTTTTTTCATTTGTTACCTCTAACTTCGGCCTTGTTTATCCTAAATGCTTGATTCCACCTGGTTATCTAACAGCCAAGTGAAAATCTAAACACTGCATGGCATTGTCAATTTCTAAAGGGAAGAATTAATATTGTTACAATGTCCATACTATCTAAACTATTGTTAAAATGTCCACACAATCCCTGTCAAAATTCCAATGGGATTTTCTGCAGAAATTAAAAAAAAAAACTATCTTAAGATTCATATGGAGCGACAAAAGACTCTAAATAGCCAACAAAATCTTGAGAAAGAAGGACAAAGTTAGAAGCACCACACTTTCCAATTTAAAAATATATCATACAACTACAGTAATTAAAATAGTGTACAGTATTGGTATACAAACAGTAATATAGACCAAATGAAACAAACTAGAGAGCCCGGAACTAAACCTACATATATACAGTCAAATGATTTTCAACAAGGATGCAAATAATACATGGGGAAAGGACAATCTCTTCAACAAATGGTGCTGGTAAAACTGAATATTCATATACAAAAGAATGAAACTGGACCCTTACACCATACACAAAACAAGTCAAAATGCATTAAAGATTTACATGTAAGACCGGAAACTGTAAAACTCTTAAAAGACAATATAGAAGAAAAGCTTATTGACTTTGAGCATGGCAATGATTTATTAGATATGACACCAAAAGCACAAGCAATAAAAGCAAAATTAGACAAGTAGGGCTACATGAAACTAATAAGCTTCTGTGCAGCAAAGGAAACAACAGAGTGAAAAGGCAATCTACAGAATGGGATAAAATATTTGCAAACTATATATCTGATAAGGGGTTAATGTCTAAAATGTATAAGGAACTCCTATAACTCAATATTTAAAACCCAAATCTAATTAAAATTTTCAAAGAATTTGCATAGATATTTCTCCAAAGAAGACATATGAATTAACAATTATGTGAAAAGATGTTAAATATCACTAATAATCATGGAAATACAAATAAAAACCACAATGAGATTTCACTTCACACCTATTCAGATGACTGTTGTCAAAAAGACAAGAAAAAATAAGTGTTAGAGATGATGGAGATTAATTGGAACCTTTGTACATTATTGACAAGAATGTAAAAAGCTGTACCTGCTATAAAAAACAGTGTGAAGGTTCCTCAAAAAGTTAAACACAGAACTACCATCTGATCCAGCAAACCCATCTCTTGGTAGATACCCAAAAGAATTGAAATCGCTATCTTGAAGTGATAACTGTACTATCACATTCATTGCAGCGTAATTCACCAGAGCCAAGAGGTAGAAACCACCATATATACATTGACAGATGAATTAATAAAGAAAATGTGATATTTACATATGATGGAATATTATTCAGACTTAGAAGGAACTCCTGCCATTTGTGACAACATAGATGAACCTGGAGGACATTATGCTAAATGAAACAAGTCAGGCATAGAAGAATATGTAAGTGATTCTACTTATATGTGAGGTATGCATATAATAGTCAAAATCATAGAAGCAGAGAATAGAATGGTAGTTACCAAGTGCTGGAAGGAGCAGAAAATGGGGAGTTGTTGTTCAGTTGACATAAAGTTTTGGTTATACAAGATAAGTAATAACTAGAGATTGACTGCACCACATAGCACCTATAGTTAGTACTACATTGTGCACTTAAAATTTGTTAATGGAGTAGACTTCATGTTAAGTGTTGTTACCACACACAAAAAAGGACACAAATACATTTGGAGGTGATGGATGTGTCTATTACCTTGATTGTGGTGATGATCTCATGGATGTACACATTTGTTCAAACTCATCAAATTTCATACATCAAATATGTGCAATTTTTTATATCAATTATACCTTAATAAAGCTGTTAAAAACAATGAAATGTACCACTTGAAAATATAAATGAGTTAAAATTAGGGTTGCTATATCTGCTCACCATTTTTATTCTATAGAAGTGCTTAAATTTTCTCTTAAGTGAATGTGCTACTTTTGTAACAAAACAATATATGATGCTGGCAGGAATAGAAGTAGGCACTTTAATACATAATTCTTTTTTTTTTGAGATTATTAAATGTTGGTATGTTTCTATAATAAAAAAGTGAATTTTATGTTGTTAGAATACTCAAAAGAGTTGAGTAAAAATTTTATTTTAGTGTCTGATAATCTGCCCCCCTAAAGCAAAGCAACTACTAGGTTAGGAAGGGAAAATAATGTGTTTTTCAAAGTCTGTTACCTTTTCCTTATGGGCACACAGCTAGACTGTATTTCCCATCATCCCCACAATCAGTAGGAGGCATTTGGTTGAATTGTGGAAAATGAATTGTGGAGTCAAGTGATGCACCTAACCTTTAGGCCTGGCACCGAAAACATCTCATGTGATTTTCTACATACTTTTCTATTTTGAAACTGTTTGATAAAGTGGATTTATTTTAGGACTTAATGGACAGTTGAGTCATTCAGTAGAAAAACTCCCAATTCTTTATTGGCTGCATGAAGCATACCATAATATTTTATTAAGTTGCTCTTATTTTGAAATTGCTCATTACAACAGTCAAACTATACTGACTACTTCAGGGATGGACCAGTATGCCAATCAAGCTGTGCTGCATTATGTAATTGCAATAGAAAAAACAAAGATTAAGGGGCCTTGAAGGGCTTAGTAAGGCACTCACCTGTTAGAAGTACTGAATCGCTTTTTTCTAATCACTTGATTATGGAATTGCCAGAACTTAAAATAATCTTTACAAATACAGTTATTAGCATGTATTTTTTCTAAGCCAGAGTTCATCTTTTCTTTAGGATATGTTGAGCTTGTCCTATTTGCTCTGGCTAACATCCTGGTCATGTAAAGATTTAAATTTTGTTTGTAAACAGGTGAGGGTAAATCCACACCCATAAAAATACACACTTATGAGCCTTTCTAGGCCAATTTAAATAATAAAAATAAATTTAAATTTAAAAGTAAAAATAGAAAACACTACACCTCAGCTCGTAGTCCCGTAGACACACCGGAGTTCATTTTCTCCAAGGAAGAATTCTTGTTGATGATGCTTAACTATGTGAGAGCAGATGTAAACATTTTCCCTGTTACATAATCATAGCAATTCCTTCACTAGGCTGAAAGAGAAGTATGCAATGTCAGATTAGAGATCTCTTATGCATGTGGCAATCTTTTTCACTTTTCTTTAGAGGAGAAAATAAACTAGAAATGTTGGGGTCAGTTTCAGGGTGCTCTTTTTTTGCCGAAGAACATGTGTGTGCATGCCCACTCACACCTGTGAGCATGCATGTGTATCTTGTGTGTAAATGTGTAAAATAAAGACATGTGTTTTGTGTTTAAATCCTAAACAGAGAAAGAAAATTCTGAAGAGTTTGGAGCTAATGATTGCAAGACTTTAACTTGCTATCCTGAATGGATGGATTATTATATAAACTATAAATATAACAAGCATTCTTTCAGCCTGCAAAATAGTAACTTACTTTGACAGCCATAGAGCTTTTTCTTATCTCTCCCTTTAAGTGCTCTCTTCTGCGCAGTGCAGGCTGCTGCTGATTCTCTGTTCGCATAAGTAGTAAATGCTGAGGTGTCACCTCGGAGTTGGCAGTATGATCAATCACAGCCTCACCTTGGAGAGGGTCTTTCCCTGCTTGGTGACAGGACCCATATCTTCGAATGCATATTATTTTGAAAACCTTAGAGGATGACCTCTAGAATACCATAAACATGATAATCATGATCCTTATATTTTACTCTATTTCTTTCACTTCTCCTCCCCCAAAGAAAACACATGGAGTTCACAAAGCAAAAGCAGCCTTAATATTCAGTTTTGAAGGCAGGAAAAAATCACTACTGACTTTCTAGTCAAGTTACAGACAGCACAGTTTCTTTATCTATCTCAAGAAATATTCATTGCATTGTGTACGTTTCCCAAATTTCTAGGCTTACCTTCAAATATTAAGCTTTTGGTGATTAAATCTCCATTATTTTGGATTCCTTGAACAATAGAAATATTTTTATATTTGGTGTATGCTCTGCCTAAAGTGTACCCACCCTGCCACCATTCCTTCAGTATTCTGTTATCCTCTAGTTGTTGAACAAACATTCTTTCTTCAAGTCAGTGTTCACTTGTCACTCTCCTATGTGAGGTCTTTCTCCAGCCACCAAGCACAGTTAGTTGTTTTCATGTTGTTATTTCCACAGTATATACCATTTTCCTGTTATGGTTATCTGTTATGGTCAAATATATAGTCATTAGTTAATATATTAGTCTTTTGCATAGGATCTTGAACTCCTCAAGGGCACGGAACAAATACTATCAGTTTCTGTAACACTCAGTCCAGTGCCTGATATGTAATAGCAGTCAATAAATAGGCATTGAACAAATTTGTATATACCCCATTTCTTCAATTATTCAACCTGGCATAGTAGTTTAGAGAATGGGCTCAAATTTTGACTGTCCTAGATTCAAGTCCTAGCTTTTCCGATCATCAGCCTTGTAATCTTGGACAAGTTATCTCTGTATTAATGCTTACTCACTGGAAAACATGAATAACAATAATACCTGCCTACTGGAATTGTTAAGAGGATCTAACGGGAAAATAGATGTAAGCTGTACCATGAAGTGCCTGAGATACACTAAATGTTCATCAAATGGCCCTTTTCTTTTTTCTATCCACCCTTTACCAGCTGTCTCTTTTTTTTTTTTTTTTCTTTTCTTTTTTTTTTTTTTTTTTTTNGCTAGTTTTTTTGTATTTTTAGTAGAGACGGGGTTTCACCGTGTTAGCCAAGATGGTCTCGATCTCCTGACCTCGTGATCTGCCCGTCTCGGCCTCCCAAAGTGCTGGGATTACAGGCTTGAGCCACCGCGCCCGGCCTACCAGCTGTCTCTTAACAGACCGGAAGTGCTAGGTAAATGATATTGGTAGGGAGGGACTTTTTTCGTTAAGCTGAAAGCCCCAATGTAAAATTGGAAACAAATTTACATTGAATGGGTATTCACTGGTACATACATTCTTCTTGATCAGTGAAAAGACATAGTATTGAAAATATGTTCAAGTGTAAATAAAACTGAAATTCATCAGATTTGCCCTTTATAATTACAGAGCAAAGGGAGGTGTGAGTTACATTTTAAAACTTCACATAACATCTTTAACTCTATTTCTTGGTCAATTTCAAGATAAATTGCTGTACATTATGCATGGGAGTATTTCTCAATAATTCTTTTGCAGTATTTTTCTTTAGATATGCATATACCCATAGACAATTGCAGGTTAACAGCTTGTATTGGAGAGCACTATGAATCAAAAAGCCGAGTAAAATCCTGTTGTTGCCTTGAAAAATTATTTGAAAACTAACTTGCCTTGCTGATAAAACTATAATTACATTTTACATTCTTCACAATATTACTCAGCGAATTGTATTTTTTTTTTTGTACAAACTCTTTGTCCTTGAAAATAGGTTATTACAGCAAAGCAGCTTTCCAAGACAGATAACTTTCCTGAGATAAACCTTTAGATCTTCACAAGCTCTCTTTGTTCTGTTCTTGTCTATACTTTTCAAAGAGTTAGAAATATCTGCAGTGTATTTGACACAGCTACAGCTGCCTTTAAAAAATGTTACCTTTCTGGTTGATGTAAAACAATATTACAAAACCTTGGATGAGCTATAGGTAGGGATCAGACTGTATACGTAACATTTAAAAATGCCCAGAATATTTATCTGTTAATGTAGTCTAATATATACTTCATCCTTCCCATTATAATGCAAACTATAATTTCAATCAATAGAAGTTCAAATTAAAGTTCCTATGTATATATAGATTTTTAAAGTTCAACTTAACCAAGGAAGTAATGCAATTGGAATGAACTTAAGTAGGGCTTCTGCAAATAAATATTACAATTTTATTTTTATTTATGTATGTACTTATTTATTTCCTTTTAATTATTTTGTTTTAAAAGATTTTATAACATTTGGGGATGAATTTTGGTTTTTGTCTATCAATCTTGCTAATAACTCAGTGTTAAGATTCATGCACATACATAAACATCTTACAAGCAAGCCAAACTAAAGAAATAATTTGAAGTCATTTGCTTTCTCCAGAAAGCAGAAATAAAATAATGTGGTAAATCATGAACTCTGATATGATTTGTACGATAGCAGGTACCTTTTCCCCTTTTTTCCAGTTATATATTTAAAGTCTCGGACAGTGCTTGCCACATAGTAGGTGTCCAATGAATATTTGTTGAATGAATGAACACTTTTCTAATTTTAGGAAACTTACAGGGTCATTGCATAAAATTTGGAAAATGTAGAAATTGTATTGAAAAAGATAAAAATCACCCATAATTCAACAACTCAAAAGTGTTAAAATATTTCTTTTATTTCCTTTGCTTTAGTTACATTTTTTGGCTTCAAGAGAAATAAACTCATCTAGCACATACAAAAGTAAAAGTTTTGAAAGAATTTTCCCCGATATCTCTGGGTGGGGCTTTGGAGTCTTTTGTTTATTCCTTTTTTTCATTCTCTTGATTCTTTCTATTGACTCATTTTCTGTGTTTCTTCTTCATCATATTTATTGTCAAAATATTCCTCACCCCTAGTTCAGATACTTTAAGCTGCCACCATCATTTGACACTGGGAGACTTGTCAGACAGTAACTTTGTTACTTGGCCGATTACCTCCCTTTGAGTCAGGGAAACATACATTCTTTCCAACTCATATCAACTGGAGGATTATGGGTGTTTTGTGGTGTTGTGGGATACCTAGTCTTACCTACTCAGAATAGGTTATAGGGATGTTTTAATGGGACACCTCCCATAAATGCAGTAAGATCTGTGCCATTAAGGACCATGTCTTTTACCATTTCTGATACATCTTAGTTACTCAATAAATGATTGATTAATGAACAAGCCAAATAAAGGGCATATAGATGGGAATCTTTGAAAACCACTTTTTGCAATACGAACAAGTTTGATGCTTCTATATATGTATGTGTTGGGGAGGTGAGGGAGTGTGGTACAGAAATATGTGTCTAAGTATTTGTGTGTATATATGAAAATGTTACATTTGTTGGGCTGCTTTTTCTACACCACGGGTGATAGATCGCTACCTAGTGCAGCTGATGGTGCATGCAGCCTGGCACTTATGGAGTACTGGCATGAATTTGGTGCTCTCTCTTAAAGCTACAGTAACCATACTTCAAAGAACTGCAGGTGGCATCCACACAGACTGCTAGATTTTTTAAGTGAGAAAGGATGAGTCAGGAATTTGTTTATTTTAGTTTAATAACTTTGTTTTCAATTAAAATAAAGGACTTGCAGAGAACTCGAGGGGCACAGAATGGACCGTCAATAAAATTATTCTACTTTTGTCACTATTAAATATTTTGTGACATTCTATTTTCTATTGCTTTATGAAATTTGAATAAAAGTGGACTTAATGATCTGTAGGGCCTTGCCTAATTCTGGTACTTGGTGACTATTAGATAATTAGATCTATAATTATTAGTATAATCATTAGCATTATCAGTATTATAAATAGCAACCCCATTCAGATACATATACACAAGAAATTAATGGATTTGAATTATCCAGATTACACTCTTACCTCATCCTGGAAATGTGGAAATAGTTTTTGTATTTCAAATGGGTACACAAGATCTTAGATACTATATTTTGAGAGACTATAATGGACAGTAGAGAGTCGGAATTAAGACTCTGGAAATGACATTTACTACATATTGAAAATTATTTGTACACAATATTTCAATCATTTTATGTCAGCATTTAAAAATAAATTTTCTCTGTAATAATCTAGATAGCATTTTAAAAAGAAATCCTTCTCTGTGACTTTGCAGTAGATAATTCCCTTTTATTTTCTCCATAAACAGTTCAAGAAAAGGGCACTCATCACTTAGGCTTTATGATAATAATCCAGGTCGAAATATTAGTTAACTACTCCTCTATCTTTTCTAATTCTATATAGTTTTCCATGTGTGTGGTGAATGATTAAAATTCTCCATTCAGTATCCACTGTTAATCTTTCTTAAATCCTATTTTGAGTAATCCTTTCTATAGGCAAAACTACTTTATTCCTTGGGTAAAGTTTACCATTTAAAACTTTCATTGGCATGACATTTTCCCCAGTTTAGGTTTTGCTCATCTATTACACAGAGCAAACTTTCTAATTTCAAAATAACCTACTCTTGTGATGCTTCTTCTTTAATACAAAGCTTTAATAGCTGCTATTACTTTTTTGCATTTTCAGACTAGTGAGTCTTTCAAATCGTGTAAAAAATTTGAGCTGCATTTATATTTAAACTAACTTTTGTGGGGGGCATGTGCAATCAAGTATAATGTCACAGAGGCTTTACAACTAGATTTTGCATGTAGAAACAGAAAAGGAAAAGGTCCATATAGTTTTCAAATAAGTTATAGAACTTTAAGAGTTAACTATGTACGAATACCTTTATGATGCAAAATACATGCTCACACAAGAGTGTAAATATTAGAATAAACATTTTCGTCTATTTGAAAACATATCCTTTCTACAAATGATCATGTGACAGCAAAAGCTGAGTGATAATACCTGGGGAATAATCGGCAAGGCAAATGTTATTTTTTCTCTAAAGTGTTAGACGTTGGATTAAGTAGAAAACTTTGTGGATGACTAGTGATGTTTTTTAACAGTTGTATGCACATGTTTTGATCATGTAGGCGTTATTTCAGCAAATGCTCTACTTTTAAAGAAGGCAACATTTCCACTTTAAAATCAATAACAAACTTTAAAGTCTATTCAAATAAAAGGCTGAGGTATCAGTATATGAGCTGAAGTCAGTTTTCCACACTCAGCAGGAGACAATGTTATAAAAATGAAATAAACAAGAACTAAAAAAAATTGTCATGCCCTTTATTGTTCACTGTCAACTTAAGATCATTTTTAAACTTCCAGTTAAGAAACTTGCTTGGAATATATTGAATCACTAGGAAGAGTAACATGGAAAATACCAACCTCAGATGTTTGCTTGAGTTGATTTTAGTCCTCTTCCATTAACAAGGAGGTACACTAAACTGCTGAAATTCACTTTAACTGGATGCTTATTTATTGACTAACACAACTACAGTTTTAAAAGGATCTGTTTATGTTCCTACAAAACATTGATAATATTGTTTTAATTTGTTAAGTATTTGTTAAGTTTGGTGTAGTCAGATACAGCACAGTAAGGGAAACTTGGACCAGAAAGGCAAAAAGAATAAGTTTATTACTCACGAACTCCAGAGACAAGAGGGAAGCATGCTTTGCAGGGTCAATGGGAGTGAGTAGGGGGCATTCAGGAGGTGTACTCAGCCAGCAGGTAGACAGTAAGAGTGAGAGGGAGGGACCTGTGGGCCTGTGCCTTTTCTGAGGTCTGGGTCCTTATCTATGTAGATTTTTTGTGACAGGTTGTATTGGTTAATTTGGAGCTCCTTTGGAGTTAAAGGAGCAAGAGGCTAAGCATGGGAATTTGGGCTTAAATTGTCAGTTTCACCAGGCTTGCTTACAAGCAGAAATAAGATGGTCAAGCACTTCAGTGTATGGAGCCTTATCTACTTGGAACACAAAAACAGGAACTGAGAGGACTGTCTCAAAATATGTAGGTCAAGGGTGACAAGCTAGGAACAAAGCAATAAGATGGATGCCAGTGCAGCATTCATGTTAATGAGATTTTTGACAATCACTATTTGTCATCAAATGTGTAGTATCACACTAATGAATTGGTTCATTTTGTTTGTATTTTCTATTTAATTTTTTTAAATATTATAATGTCTTGGTTTTGTTTTGATTGATAATGTATACTTGAATTAAATATTCTGTTGTTTCCTAGCTTCTCTACTTTTGTCTGAAGAAAATTTATGTTCACAAAAAAATGCTTAACTTAAAATCCTTACTGATGATTTTAACGTCTTTACTTTTTGCTGAAAGAGAACTTGATGTTTAACAAAAGGTTTAATTTTTAGAAACTCACATATGAGAAAGGTTCAAGATGACTGACTAGAAGCAGCTAGTGTGCACCAGTCTCACAGAGGAGACAGACTGGGGAATACACATTAGCTCTTAAAGTGGATTGTCCAGGAGACCACATTGGGATTCATTAAGGAAACAGTGACAACCCATGGAGAGCAGAGAAGAGGAAGGCACCTACCCAGGATTGGCATGGAGCCAGGAGAGACGTCCTATCCCTATCAAATGGCGAGTGACAGTCCCTGGGGACCTACACTTCTGCCATGGACCTTTGCAACCTGAGAATGGGAGAGCCCACCTGACCACTGTGGGCCTCCAGAGTGACACAGAAAGCTGCCTGGAGTCTGAGCAAAGCCAGCACTCAAGCCCACACTGAGCCCCATGGGCCTTGGATCCCTGAACACCTTGGCACCAGCTTCTGTAGCCCTGCCAGCAAGGGAAGCCTGACCCTTTCACATGCCCCTAGGACAGGGGCTGCATCCACAGTGCTAAGAAGTGGACAGATTTTAGGCCTCACATCTGCTGCTCATTGCCAGGCAAGGGCCACTGGCCTAGACCCCAGCACAGACACCCTACCACAGCTGAGGACTCCAGATGGTCACAACTCTCCATTTCTCTGAGCCAGAACTCCCACTGTGATTGTCATTGTCAAGGTCCCTGCCTCTGCTTATCTCAGGCTGGGGAGGGAGCAAACAGCCTGAAAACTGTCACAAGGCCTCCAGCACGCTGCAGCTGCTGTATTGAAAGGAAGCCAAACTGTTTTCCATGTGGGTCCTTGCCCCTGCTGTTACTCACTGGGTAAGGCCTCCCAGCCTGGGACCCCAGCACAGCTACCCTACCCCCACCTAATCACCTTAGTCAGTGGCCCTGCTTTCTCTGGGGTGGAGCTCCCAAAGACAACAGAAAGGCCTTAGCAAGTACCTGCACTTGCTGCCCTGCAGCTAAGGAGGAAACAAATAGGCTCATTTCTTTGCTCACACCTCTAGCATGCCACAGCTGCCCTATAGAGAGGAGGACAGTCTTCTCTGTGTGACCGCACCCCTGCTCTTCTTCCAACAGGGTCCCCTGGCTTGGGCCTGCAGCACAGCCACCCCACTCCTGTCTGATCATTCTAATTGTCAGTGGCACTGTGTTCCTCCTGGAACATCTAACGAAAGAAACGCAGGCATAGTGCCAGCGATCAGAGGGTGCTTCCCCAAAACCCAGGAGTGGACCTGATGAGGGAGTGACCTCTTTCACCATCACATCACAGAGCGTGGCTGCAAATGTGAGGAAATACAAAGGAGCCACACAGCTGAGTAAGAGTCTACCTACTGGTCATTACTCTTAAGCACAATCTACTGTATCGCAGCCCAAACTACAAAACCAAAAGTGCTTTGAAAGTAAATACCCCTCTGAACGCAAGGGCAATAATTCAGCCACAAATAAAGACCCTGCACAGAGCTTTGGCCCTCTGAAAACATCCAGAAATGAAGTCAACTGATACCACAATTAAAGGAACACCAACACTCCCAGATAAGAAAGAATCGACACGAGAACTCCAACAATTAAAAAACCCAGACTGTTCCCATACCTCCAAATGAGTCCAACAATGGTTCTTACCCAATCAGAAATGACTGAAATGACAGGCAGAATTCAGAATCTGGATGGCAAGGAAGCTCATTGAGATTTAGGAGAAAGTTTAATCTTAGTCCAAGGAATCCAGTAAAATGATCCAAGAGCTGAAAGACAAACTAGCCGTTTTAATGAAGAACCAAAATGAACTTCTGGAGCTAAAAAAATTACAATAATTTCGTAATAAAAATAGAAGTATTAACAGAATAGACCAAGCTGAGGAAAGAACCTCTGAGCTCAAAGATGTGTTATTTGAGTCAATTACATTAGATAAAAACAAAGATAAGATTTTTTAAAGATGAACAAAACTCTGAGAAATAAAGAATTATTTAAAGAGAGCAAATCTATGACCCATTGGCATTGGCATTCTGAGAGAGAAAGAGGGAGAATAAACAACTTGGAAGATATATTTGAGGACATAGTCCATGACAATTTTCATAAACTTGCTATAGAGGTTGACATGCAGAACCAAGAAATACAGAGAACCCTGACTATATACCATACAATACAACTATCCTTAATGCACACAGTCATCAGATTCACCAAGGTCAATGCAAAACAAAACAAAACAAACAGAAAACCAAAATCCCAAAATCTTAATGGCAGCTAGAGAGAAGGGACAGGTCATGTACTGAAGGATCTGCATCAGGCTAGCACCAGACCTTCCTACAGAAACCTTACAAGCCACGAGTAATTGAAGGCCTATTTTCAGCATTTTAAAGAAAAAACATTTTGTATTTTAGGATTTTATGTCCTGCCAAACTAAACTTCATAAGTGAAAGATAAATCTTTCTCAAAAAAGNGGACATAGTCCATGACAATTTTCATAAACTTGCTATAGAGGTTGACATGCAGAACCAAGAAATACAGAGAACCCTGACTATATACCATACAATACAACTATCCTTAATGCACACAGTCATCAGATTCACCAAGGTCAATGCAAAAACAAAACAAAACAAACAGAAAAACCAAAAATCCCAAAAATCTTAATGGCAGCTAGAGAGAAGGGACAGGTCATGTACTGAAGGATCTGCATCAGGCTAGCACCAGACCTTCCTACAGAAACCTTACAAGCCACGAGTAATTGAAGGCCTATTTTCAGCATTTTTAAAGAAAAAACATTTTGTATTTTTAGGATTTTATGTCCTGCCAAACTAAACTTCATAAGTGAAAGATAAATCTTTCTCAAAAAAGCAAATGCTGGCCGGACACATTGGCTCACGCCTGTAATCCCAGCACTTTGGGAGGCCTAGATGGGTGGATTATCTGAGGTCAGGAGTTTGAGACCAGCTTGACCAACATGGTGAAACCCCGTCTCTACTAAAAGTACAAAATTAGCCAGGCGTGGTGGTGCATACCTGTAATCCTAGCTACTTGGGAGGCTGAGGCAGGAGAATTGCTTGAACTCAGGAGGCGGAGGTTGCAGTGAGCAAACATTGCACCATTGCACTCCAACCTGGGCGACAGAGTGAAACTCCATCTCAAAAAAAAAAAAAAAAATCGCTGAGGGAATTAATTTCAACTAGACCAACCTTACAAGAAGTCCTTAGTGGAGTGCTAGACACAGAATCAAAAGAATGACACTGCTATCACAAAAACACACTTAAGCACATAGCCCCCAGGTACTATAAAGACTATCAGACAATCAACTCTACATAACAACCAGCTAGCAACATGATGACAGGATCAAAATCTCACATAATAACACTAGCCCTGAATGTAAATGAGCTAAACCTTCACTTAAAAGGCATAGAGTGGCAAGCTGGATAAAAAGCCAAGATTCAACCATCTTCTGTCTTCAGGTGATCCATCTCACATGTAATGGCACACACAAGCTCAAAGTAAAGGGATTGAGTAAGAGCTACAATGCCAACAGAAAACACAAAAGAGCAGGAGTTGCTATTCTTTTATCAGATAAAATGGATTTTAAACCAATAATAAGTAGGAAAAAGAAGGGCATTACATAATGATAAAGGGTTCAATGCAAAAAGACGATGTAATTATTCAAGGTATATATGCACCCAGATTCATAAAAACAAGTTCTTCTTGGCCTATGAAAAGACTTAGACAACCACACAATAATAGTGAGTAGAATACTTCAACACCCCACTGACAGTATTAGATCATCAGGGAAAAAAATCTAACAAGGGAACTCCGGACTTAAACTTGACACTTGACCAATTTGACCTAATAGACATCTACAGAGCACTCAACAACCGCAGAAATACAGTATTCTTATGTGCAGATGGAAGATAGTCTAAGATCAACCCTATTCTCAGTCAAAGCAAGTCTCAATAAGTTTTAAAAACCTGAAATTATACCAAGCATACTCTCAGACAACAGTGTAATATAGAAATTAACATCAACAGAACTGCTTAAAACTATACAAATACAGGGAAATTAAACAACTTACTCCTAAATAAACCCTGGATGGACATTAAAATTAAGGCAGATATTTTGAAAAATGTCTTCTAAATTAATGACAATAGGAATACATCTTACCAAAATCTCTGGGATGCAGCTAAAGTAATGTTAACAGGAAAGTTTATAGTCCTAAACACATTCATAGAAAAGGTAGAAAAACATCAAATTAACAATCTAACTTTGAACCTGAAGGAACTAGAAAATAAATAACAAACAAATCTCAAAGGGGAAAAGAAAGAAAGTAGAGATGAACTGAATGAAATTGACATCCAAAAATCCATACAAAAGATAAATGAAACCAAAAGTTGGTTATTTGAAAAAATAAACAAGATTGATAGACCAGTAGCTAGATTCACAAAGTAAAATTTGTGAAGATATAAATAAGTAAAATCAGAAATGACACAGATGACATTACAATTGATCTCTCAGAAATACAAAAGATGCTCAGAGAATACTAAGAACTCTATGCATATGAATTAGAAATTCTAGAGGCAATGGATAAATTCCTGGAAAGACAATCTCCCAGAATTTAATCATGAAGAGATTGAAATCCTGAGTAGACTAATATCAAGCTCTGAAATTGAATCAGTAATAAAAATCCCACCAACCAGAAAAAAAAAAGCATGGACCAGATGGATTCACAGCTGAATTCTATCAAACATACAAATAAGATTTGATAGCAATCCTATGGAAACTATTCCAAAAACTTGAATAGAAGGGGCTCCTCCCTAATTCACTCTATGAAGCCAGCATCAGCCTAATACCAAAATCTGGCATAGACACAATGAAAAAAGAAAACTTTAGGCCAATATCTGTGATGAATATAGACACAAAAATCCTCAACAAAATACTAGCAAACCAAGTACTGCACTACATCAAAAATTAATACAGCACAATCAAGTAGGCTATAATCCTGGAATGCAAGGTTCAAAATACACAAATTAGTAAATTTAGTTCCTCACATAAACAGAATTAAAAGCAAAAATCATGTGATCATCTCAATAGATGCAGAAAAAGCTGTTGATAAAATCCAACAATCCTTCATGATAATAACCCTCAATAGACTAGGCATCAAAAGAACATACCAAAATAATAAGAGCCATCTATGAAAACCCATAGCCAACATCATATCGAATGGCAAAAGCTGGAACCTTTTCCTTGCAAACTGGAACAAGAAAAGGATGCCCTCTCTCACCACTCCTATTCAACATAGTACTGGAAGACCTAGCAGGAACAATCAGAGAAGAGAAAGAAAAGGAATCCAAATAGGAAATGAAGCCAAAATATGTTTCTTCACTGATTATATGATTCTATACCTAGAAAATGCTAAACTCTGCCAAAAGGCTCCTAGAGCTGATAAACTATTTTAGTAAGGTTTCAGAATACAAAAATAAATGTATAAAAATCAGTGGCATTTCTATATACCAATAATATCCAGACTGAGAGTCAAATCAGGAACATAATCCCATTTACAACAGTGACAAAGCAAATGAAATTCTGGAATTATATTTCACCAAGGAGGTGAAAGATCTCCACAAGGAGAACTACAAAACACTGCTAAAAGAAATCAGAGATGGCACAAATAAATGAAAAAACATTCCAGGCTCATGGAATAAATATATAAGAATAAATATCATTAAAATGGCCTTACTGCCCAAAATTATCTATGAATTCAAAGGTATTCCTATCAAACTATGAGCATCAATTTTCTAATTCACAGAATTAGAAAAAAAAAACCATTTAAAAATTCATATGTAATTTAAAAAGACCCCAAATAGCCAAAGCAACCCTAGCAAAAGGAAAAAAAAAGCTTGAGGCATCACACTACCCAATTTCAAACTATACCGTAAGATTATAGTAACCAAAATAGCATGGGACTGTGTGCAAAAACAGACACATACACCAGTGGAACAAAATAGAAAACTCAGACATAAACCCATACATCTATAACCATCTGATCTTTAAAAGGCCAACAAAACAAGCAATGTGGAAATGACACCCTATTCAATAAATGGTGCTGGGATAACTGGATAGTCATTCAGAAAATAAAACTAGACCTTTGCCTTTGCCCATATATAAAATTAACTCAAAGTGAAATAAAGGTTTAAATACAAGACCTCAAAGTATAAAAATCCTAGAACAAAACATAGGAAATACCATTTTAGACATTGGCCTTGGCAAAGAATTTTTGGCTGAGTCCCCAAAAGCAATTGCAACCAAAACTAAAATTGACAAGCGGTACCTAATTCAACGAGGGCCGTTCGGCAAAGCAAAATAATCCAACAGAGTAAACAGATAACCTATTGAATGGGAGAAAATGTTCAGAAACTCTATATCCGACAAAGGGCTTAATATCCAGAATCTATAAGGATCTTAGACAAATTAAGAAGCAAAAAATAAAAACCCATTAAAAATAGGCCAAAGACATGAATAGATGCTTCTCAAGAGAAGACACACAAGTGTCCAACAAACATATGAAAAAGTGGTCTACATCAATTATCACTGGAGAAATGCGAATCAAAACCACAATGAGATAACATCTCACACCAGTTAGAAGGGCTATTATTAAAAAGTTAAACAACAGATGCTAACACGGCTGTGGAGAAAAACGAATGCTTATACATTTTGGTGGGAACGTAAATGAGTTCAGTGATTGTGGAAAGCAGTTTGGATATTTCTCAAAGAAATTAAATCAGAGCTACCATTTAACACAGCAATCCTATTACTGAGTATATACCCAAAGGAAAATAGATCATTATACTAAAAGGACACATGCACTCATATGTTCATTGCCACACTATTCACAATGGAAAGACATGACGCCTACCTAGGTGCCCATAACGGTAGATTGGATAAAGAAAATGTGGCACATATACACCAAGGAATACTACTACACAGCCATAAAAAAATGAAATCATGTCCTTTGCAGCAGCACAAATGGGTCTGAAGGCCATAATTCTAAGTGATTTAAAGCATAAGCAGAAAATCAAATACTACAGGTTCTTACTTACAAGTGGGAGGTAATTATTGAGCACACATGGACATAAGCATAGGAACAATAGACATTGCAGGCTACTAAAGGAGGGAGGGAGATGAGGAGATGGGTGCAAAAACTACCTGTTGGGTACTGTGCTCATTACCTGGGTACCAAATACCCATTTAATAAACTTGCACATGTAGCCATGTATCCTTGTATCTAAAATAAAAGTTGAAATTAAAACTTACAAAATTTTAAAACACAAAACAGCGTCACAGATAATTTCTTTTCAGTCAAGTTCCACATTTGTTAATGTCTGTTTTTCTTTCAGTGTCTCTCGAATTCATCCCATGATCTGAATTTCAGTAGATCCCAGTCCACTGACTCTGTGCAGATAATTTTACCTCCAAAAGTATGGCTTTTGTTCTGTTTTCTCTGGATACAGTTTTCAGTATCTTCTATTACTTAAAAAAACACGGACAATGTCTTTCTTTTCCTGTGTCTTTTTACTTTGTATCTTTTTTATGGAACTAAGATTCACAGAATTGATTACATCATAATCATTTGTTGTTCCTGATATACCGTTATTTTTCTATAAGTGTTTCTATTTTCTTCAACATTTTATTATTGTATTCATTTATATGTTTATGTAAAAATTTGGTTACTCAATGTCTCCTATGTGTTAGTCTGTTAAGGTCATTATTAACAAGGACTAATATTGCGTCTTCAAGGTTAATAGTCCTTAAGCCTGGGATGTTAAGTCCAGTAATTCCCATTGAGAGAAACCTGGTTGGGGGTGGTGGCGAAGTATGCTGAGTAAAGAAAATTGAGTCAGGAAAGAAGGCATGACATGTACATAGAAAATGAGTAGTTTGTTTTGACTAAAGCATAAAACAGGTTAAGGGAAGTAGGAAGAGGTCAGATTGTTAATGGCTTTGAATTCCAATCCAAAGAGTTCGTAGTTTATTACATGGGAAGAACTTTCGTGCAAATAAATAACTTTTGTCACATTTGACATTTAGAAGAGTCTCATATCTGAAGCCACGCCGTGGTAGATGTATATGTGAGAGAGAAAAAAATAGGGATGGAGATCCTGGAAGTGGTAAGATCTTAGCTGTTCAGAATTTTAAACACATCTTTTTATGTTAGCTTCTGTTACGGTTTATCCCATTGCCTGTAGAATACTTTTTTTGTTTTTATCACAGTTATCCCAACACCTTCTTTTTTGATCTTTGTAAGTTCGTAGATATTTACTTAGGTAAGAATAAACTTATTCCCCAGTGTTTGCTGATTATAAACATGTATCTGGAAGGGCAGGAACACACTGCATCTACGTAAGTCTGCTGCAGCATCAGCAAGCTATTGGTATTCGGAATACTCTGCTAGAACATTTAAAATGGAGTTATTTGTCTGTTGCTGCTTTTTAATGTTTTAATTGTCTTAAAATGCTTAATAGTTTGAATACGAAAATGCCTGGAGAGCACTGGCAAGGATTGGTAAATATAACATACTTCCTTCCCTACCATGATGTATGGGAGTCAGGGCAAGTTTTTTGTTTGTTTATTATCAGAAAAAATGGAGGTTATCCAAAAACGGATGCTATCAAGTAGCACCTGAAGACTATTATTTTGGTAAATCCAGCATGGAAAGGTAGTTATCAATCTTTTTATTAATAAAATTCTTTTTTGTAAAACAGAAATATATTTATATAGGAACATCACATTGTACACCAAAATATATACAATTATTATTTGTCCATTAAAATAAATACATTTTGAAAGTTTAATGTTGGGTGCTGGCAACTTAAACTTTCATATTTCTCACACTCTTACATGTTCAATTCTTTATTGTATTCTCTTCATTACTTAGAGAATATAACTAAGTTAATTAAGCAAGGAAGAAGAATTTTATATTAGTCATGATGGGGTAGGTCATGCTGTGGTAAGAACTCAAAGATCTCAGAGACTTAAACAAAAGTTTACTTATTGCTTCTGATACACAGATATCTTGACTTCATTGTGTGTTCAGCTTCCCATTATCCTCACTTGGGAATCCTGGTTGATGGACTCTTCCTTCTTTGAAACATCGCTTCTTATTCTGGCCAGCAGGAAGGGAACATGGCGATTTGTTCATGATATCTTTAAAAAGGTGTTGGCACATATGGCCTGTGGACCAAGTCGAGTTCACCATCTGCTTTGTTAAAACATAGCCACACTTTTTCACTTATGTCTTGTCTGTGACTGTATTTTAACTGGAAGGGCAGAATGGAATTTTTGTGAGAGAGACTATATGCGGCTCAGAAAGCCTTCAATACTTATTATCTGGTCCGTCACAGAAAAATAAGTTTGCTAATCCCTTTCTTAAATGGTTCTTTCTAGAAGTAAAGACACCATATTTAATCACATTCCCACATACCACTGGCCAAATTAAGTCATGTGGCCAGGGCTCACTTCAATGAGGAAAGGAAGAACAATCATATTATGTGCCCTGCACAATGTGGACAGAACTTCTGACTACTGTACATCCTTGCTTTCTATATTTCATTCTCTTATTTTCTACCCTTCACACACTCTCTCACCTTATTTCACTGGCAGTTAATTCTTGTGTTGCCCTACTTTAGAATTTATTATACAGTATTGGAGTGATCTATTTGCTTTCCTGTATTCCTTCACTGTATCACACTATAAACTCCATGAAGGCAGGACTCCTGTTTGCCTCATTTACCACCTGCCTTATTTCTCAGCACCTATAGAAGAGCATTGCATTAGGCCCTCTATCAGAGCACCTTATTCCATTTCTTCAGTTTTACTACAATTATTAGTGTAATAATTTTGTGTTTAGTATGTGAGAGGAAAATAAATTTGGGGACCCCCAAATCACTAAGCCAAAGGGAAAGTCAAACTGAGAACTGGGTCAGGCAAACCTGCCTCCCACCTTATTCCTAAGTAAGCTAGCTACAAAGATAAAAAAGCTACATACCTTCCTCACAATTTGCCCACAAGGAAATTCCTTGCAGTCCTCAAGACCTTTACACTAAAACAGTTCTGTTTAATTTCACATTGGGAATGTAAATTAATAGCTTACCTTTACAGGTGTGGGACGAAGGACAGAACTCAAAACCATCCGTCTGCTCGCCTGAGACAAATGCATATCTGAATACTTCCTCTGCCCTATTGTTTATGTAAAAATGCAGATTCATTGAGCCAGACTAAGGTGTAAGTGACTATTCCTCTTTCCCTGACTCACATGCAAATTGTGTATTTAGTGAAAAGCTGATCAAAGGCCTGAAAGAATGCCACATTTTGTCTCTTATCTACCTATGACCTGGAATCCCTCCCCCTACTTCAGGATGTCCTGCCCATCCAGACCCAACCAATGTACACGTTCCACATGTTGATAGATGTCTCATGTCTCTCTAAAGTGTATAAAACCAAGCTGTACCCCAACTGCCTTGGGCGCATGTTGTCAGGACCTCCTGAGGCTATATCATGACATGTCCTTGACCTTGGCAAAATAAACATTCTAAATTGATTGAGACCTGTCTCAGATACTTCTGGGTTCATGAGTAATTGATATTTGTACCCCCCACTAAACTCTAAGCTTTCGGTGAACAGGAACCATGTTTATCTTGCTTGCTATGCATACCCAGTACCCTGCATATTGCCTGGCATATAATAGGCACTAGACATTTTTTAAATGAATGAGTGAATCCCTCTATAAATGAATATCCTATGCTGCTTTTGATTTAAAGACATGATGTTTTAATGAACCATTGAGGCAGCAGAATAGGGTCTGGAGGCAGGGAACCTAAAGACTTCCTAGAACTCAATCAAATGGAAAAATCCTAACTTTCTAAGACTAAGTAAATAACTTGGTAACTCTACTTCAGGTATGATGGGAAACATCCTCTTCATTTGCGTGGGGTGTACACCAAGTAAATAACTTTGAACTTTACTTTATCCTTGATATGGTTTGGATCTGTGTTCCCACCTAAATCTCATCTTGTAGCTCCCACAATTTCCACATGTTGTCAGAGGGACCTGGTGGGATATGATTGAATCATGGTGGCGGGTCTTTCCCGTGCCGTTCTCGTGATAGTGAATGGGTCTCACGAGATCTGATGGTTTAGAAAACAGGAGTTTCTCTGCACAAGCTCTCTCTTTGCCTGCCGCTATCCACGTAAGATGCAACTTGCTCCTCCTTGCCTTCCACCGTGATGGTGAGGCCTCCCCACCCATGTGGAACTAAGTGCAATAAACCTCTTTCTTTTGTAAACTGCCCGGTCTTGGGTATATTTTTATCAGCTGCATGAAAATTGACTAATACAATCCTCTTCATTTGCATAGGGTGTACACCAAGTAAATAACTTTGTAACTTCAGCCCCTTCATTTACATAGGACATATGCCGTGTAACCAATGGGAAACATCTAGAGGATATTTAAACCCTAGAAAATTCTGTAACCAGGCCCTTGAGCTGCCTGCTTGGGCCCTCTCCCACCCTGTGGAGTGTGCTTCCGTTTTCAACATTCACTGCTTTTGTTGCTTCATTCTTTCCTTGCTTTGTGTGTTTTGTCCAATTCTTTCTTCAAAATGCCAAGGACCTGGACACCTTCCACCAGTAACACTATGAGGCCCTGTGTCATGTTGTCCCTACCTGCTTCTCAAGATCTGTTCAACACATTTCCAGCCTACTTCTACTTTCCTGCCAAATAGTCTTTATAAATGATTTCCCTTTTGCTTATAATGCCACCACTTCAGATAGATAAATTCTACCTATCCTTCTTTTCTCAGTTTCTATATCACTTGCTCATGCAACCCAGTCATTGCTAATTAGGCCAAGTGTCCCTAAGGGCTTCTACAACATAATGTATTTCTTCTATACAAGGACTTATCACAATTGCTTATTTTCTTCACATATTTTTTTCACATAATTGTTCCTTTTTTGGTTAATGCTTGTGTTCCTCCACAAAACTGTACAATGCCTCATTTTGCTAATCATTGCATCTATAGTATCTAGCACAGAATTTTGCACATAGCACTTTTTTAATACCTTTTCTTAAATAAGTACATGTATGCAAATTTATAAAAGAGTCTTACATGATTTGAAAAACAGGAAGTTTTAATATTCCCCTCAGGGGAATAGTTGTGAGGATTATAAAAAAATCTATGTTAGATGCCTGGCACATAGTATGCATTCAGTTAATGATAGCTGTTTTACTATTATTGTTTTTCATTGTCCCTTTTACATATTCAATAATATTAGTTGGATATGAAACTCTGCAGAGTACAAATGAAGAGGAGGAGGAGGAACAGAAGAGGGGACAGGAGGAAGAAGAAACAGTAAAATTTTCTGCAAAGTAAAGTAAAGAAAGCCTGGTCTTGATCACTCACAGAACACACCAGAATCTTCCAGTTCAGCTGAAGGGCATAGTTAGCTGTATTTTGCTCTCTTCATATTTAGGCAGGATAAACCTAAGAGATTTACCTATAGAATAAGGTATATGTATAATAAAATCTGTTCTATCTATTCATTGGCTGCCATTGATGGAAGAAATTAAAATTTTTCTTGTAAATAGGCATGTGGGGAAAATGTATCATATTTGGGAGCAGTGGGTTTAAATCACAAATCTCTGAGTTTCTGTTCTTGCTTTAACTCCAGTACTGATTAAGCTGTGTGTGGCAGACACTGTTGTTTGCCAACTCTTGACCATTTCCCCCACTCCCTTGCTACTAGAAGTCTGACTTTGTTATGACATCACCTTTTCTCTTTCTCTGTGCTATTATTGCCTTACTGGTTTGATCATTTTCCTGTGATGATGTGATATTTGGAGATAAAACAGCTATGTTGTGACCATTAGGTGACAAAGTTGAGGACAAAAATCTCACACACTAAGAGGAACATGACAGAATCATGGAAATAATATGGGTTCCTAATGACATGATTGAATGGCCATTACTAACCCTGGAATCACCAACCCTCAGACCTCTTGGTGAAAAAAATTAAATGCTTCCCATGTATACACTTTCTTAAATTCGTGTTTTGTTCATTGTATCCTCTCAAATATGAATTTACAAATCCTGCTCTTGGCACATACAAGTATTAATCATTTTCTCTTTCAGGTCTTCTCTTGGTAACAAAGAGATAATAATAGTATCTTCTTCTGAAGATTAATTTGTGCCATGTCTTTGTAGAGGAATGACTCCCCCATGGCATGCTAGTGACCTTGCATTCTTCTGCATAGCTCACGTAGGCAAAGCCAACTGCAGTTTAACCTGAGTCTTGGCAGAACAATCTGTAGTCCTCCCAGGAACATGGAGAGATGGGCAGTCTGTGAATGCTGTCCTAAGTTCATTTCTCATCCTCCTCCGTTCTTGTGGGAGTCTGCAATAAGATAGCTTGTCATCTGTCTCTGGTTCCAATGAGGTATGAGACTTTCCACCTTGCCCTGCCTTCTTAGGGCACAGCTGCAAACTTCTGTGTAAGTTTAGAGAACTGTTTGCTTCCTTAATGATAGAGTGAACCATCCCTTGGGTCATCTGGCCCTTCAGATTCAGTATCATCTCATGGGTACAGGAATGTAATGCACTGAATCTATTTAGGCTCGTTGTATTCTTACTGTTCAGATCTATGGAAATGTGGCAAGCCAACTAGCAACATTGCTTATGCTGCTGTTTTTGGGTGCTTGCCTGGCACACAGTAAGAACTCAGTAAGTGTTAGCTAGGTGTAGAGCAGTACTAATAATATTATCGCTGTGTTACTGAACCTGTTTCTCATCTGTAAGTGAGGATCACACAGAAAGTGTTTTAAATTCTTAAGTGCCATATGCATATAAGATAGTAATATTTAATTAACTCTTAGGTCACTAGAGGAATAGTTTTTTTGTTTGATTTGTGACTTAAGGAGATGCTATATAATTTAAATATTAAACACTATCTGATTTTATCACTGAAGAGAACTTCGTACCATTCCATAAAGCCCCACGTCATGTGCCGTATGATTGTAGTCACATTGAAAGCTTTTATTATAACTATTGACCTTTCTTCTGACATCAGCAATGCATGGGTGTTCTGGTTCGTTGAAATTGACTCAAGTTAAAAAACAATCCTATATGAGAAAGCAGTTGATCCTTCTAACCTGTGTTTCTAGTTCTAACACTGAATCCAAGTTTCAGGGAAAAAAAAAAAAAAATATATATTGTAGACTGTCTACACCAACACTATGTACAGAGCAGAAATTGAAAATTCTTTCAAAGTAAATGATTATTATGACAAAACTACCATGGAACATCTTTTAGATGAAAGTTCAGTGTCCTTTGAAACAAAACCTTGGTTTGAAAGATGATATTACCTATCAGAATATTTGGTTAAGAGTGTTTACTTTTTTCTTATTTGAACGAAGAATCTATAATTCTACTTTAAAGAACAATGTCTATTTTTTCTAATATTCAGGATGATACCTTTTATTTACATGTTTTGCATACTTATACTTTTATTTAAAGTGGAAAGCTAACCTTGTAGGCAAGAATGAAGAGAGCAATGGATAAAAATAGAATAACAGGTGGCTGCTTTTTTGTACAGTGCTCTGTGTTTTCTGGGAAATTTGTGTTAATCAGTTATTTCAGCAGTGTGTCATCTTTATCAAATGTATTTTACTCAGAGACAAATGTTTATATCTTTAAGGATGTTTCTTTTCTTTGATTAAAAAGTCCCTTTCAGTCCAAGAATGAAAAAAACATCTTATCACTAGGAATTTGATGTTCTGCAAAGAATACAGTTTTGTCAGCAATAAAATGGTGCATTTCTTATAAGTGTATCTTTTGCAGCTCACAAAGCAAGCACAATGGTTTTTGTCAGTGAGACCAAAGTGAGTGAGGTTCATAAATTTTTAATTCACGAATTCATTAACTATTATTTTTACACCACTAAGTGACTAACGGCAATTAGTCCAAATTTAATATTAATGGTGGGGAGAGGTATGAATACAGACAATAAAGCACCTGCTATCAAGTTAGAATCATATCTTTTTATGTTTGTCTGATTATTATTTGAGTTTTTTCTATTCATTAATGTGGAGTATAATATTAACAGATTTTCTAATGTTACAACTATCCTTGTACTCTCTGGATATGTACAGCATGTGTGTGTGTATATATATATATATAATTAGTTTAGAATTTTAAAGTTAATTTTCATTTAATATGTTTAATACATTATGTTTAGGTAAGAATTTTGCTTCTATGTTTGAGAGATCGACCTGGGATCCTGTGATTTTTCTTTTGCTGTCTTGTTAGGTTTTGGTATTAAGTTTATGTTACCGTCATTAAATTGTTCCCCATTTTTGAGTTCTCTATAAAAGAAGTTATATAATATGGGAATCAAATGTTCTTTGAATATATGTAGTTTACACCTGTATAACTATCCAAGTCTGTGTGAGCGTGTATGTGAAAGACACAGAAATAAAAGAATATAATTTTCAGGACTGATTCAATTTAATGCTTATAGGTATATTTAAGTTTCTGTCTTTTCTTGTCAGTGTTGAATTATATTTTTCAAGAAGATGGCCTATTTATATAAGGTTTTGACAGTTACAGGCCTACAGTTGATTATAATATCTGATCATTATTTTTTCAACAACTGCTGTATTTGTAGTCATATCTCCTTTACATGTTTAATACTGTTTTGTTATTGATGGCAGAGATTTTTCTATTTCATTAGTCTTTCCAAAAAATCTGTTGTTGGCTTTCTTGATCCTATTTTATCATTTTTTCTATTTCATTATTTCTGTCCCCTTTGTTTCACTCCATTCTTTTGGGGATGATTTGATTGATAGTTAATAAACCTTAAGTTAGATAAAAGGCTTGTGAGTCTTCAGCATTTCTTTCCTTTCAGATAATTAGTTAATATTTTCTCCTGGATATTTGCTCTAGCTTCATTGTATTCCACACGTTTCGAAATGTAGTATTTTCATTTGATGTGTAGTATTTTTGTTAAGCTCTAATGATTATCTGATTTCCATTTTAATTTTTTTTTGCACAGGAGGCATTTAGAAGCATATTTAAAAATTACCTAATGTCTTGAGTGTTTTATTAGGCCTTTTTTGTTGATCTTTAACCCAATTGCATTTTGATAAAGGAATGTGGTCTGTATAATGATCCATGAAAATTTGTTGGGACTTACTTTATTCCCTCTTGCCTGGTCAATTATTATATATGCTCTATGTGTACAAGAGAACAATGTACTTTGTCTAATATAATTGGGGCACAGTTTTACATATGTTCCTTAGTTTAACCTTTTAAACTCTTATTTCAAAACTGCACTCTTAATAAATACCAGACAATATCTAGTGTTGGTGCAAATTTGCACTGATGGGGATTCTCATATATGGCCCATGTGATTGTATAAACTGGTAAATCCATCTTGAACGACAGTTTATATATTATTCAGTAAAGTTGAAGAGATACATATGTGTGTGTGTATATATATATATATATATAGAGAGAGAGAGAGAGAGAGTTTAGAAATTTCACTCTAGAGAAATTTCACTGTACATAAATACATAAATATGTAATATGTGTATTTATGGTTGCATGCATAGAATGTGTAATGATCAAGTCAGGGTATTTAGGGTATCCATCACCTTGAGTGTTTATCATTTTTATATGTTGGCATCATTTCAAGTCCTTCCTTCTAGTTACTTTGAAATATACATAATATTGTGGATCAGGTAGTGCATGGTATGCCGTGCGGTCTCTCTTCCTGGAGCAATGCCTTTTTGTGGTCTCCAGACAGCTTCTTGTGTTAGTCTTGGGACTCCTACGGGTCTAGGACCTTTCCTGAGGCTAGAATGCAGGAGTCTGCAGTAGGAATGTAGACCACTGGAAATCACTCACTTACCTTTTCCTCATCGTGAGGAGCCTCTCCAGGCTCCCAGCTGATTCCAGCCACAAAGGCTGTCTCACTTCCCCACTTCCCTTTTCTTCCTTGTTTTAGGTGCTCCCTGTCATTTCTCTGTTGAATTCCAGTGTTCACTCTTAGATGATCTATTTAACGTATGATTATCTACTCACTATTTTGGTTCTTCTTTGTGGAGGAGGGAAGTGCCAGACACCTCTACTCAGCCATCTTGAAGCACCTCCAATTTGAATCATTCTTAAAACTAAATAAATAAATAAATATATTGAAAGAGAGAAACCAGATACAATACAAACATAGAATGTGATTAGGTTTATAAAAGATAGTACATGCAAAACTGAACTATTGTTTATTGAGATATATTTATGTTAAAAAACTAAATAAAGGCAATAAGTAGGTTTTTGTAAGCATTAACATAGTTGTTAGTAAAGAGAAATTTGGAGAAATTTGAAAGGATTGTGATTTTTAAGAAATAGATGGAGTCTTCTGGGATACTGGTAAGGTTCTATGTATTGATTTGGGTGGTGATTACATTGATGTTTATTTATACCATTTGCTTAATATTACATAGTATGCATCATTTGCATTTTGTTATATGTCACAATATAA
>NW_016812813.1:109681-121115 GCF_001698545.2 Rhinopithecus bieti
CTCTGTTGTCCAGGCTGGAGTGTAGTGACACGATCTCAGCTCACTGCAAGCTCCGCCTACCGGGTTCAAGCAATTCTAGTGCCTCAGCCTCCCAAGTAGCCAGGACTACAGGCATGTGCCACCATGGCCAGCTAAGTTTTGTATTTTCAGTATTTTTAGTGAGTCACCATGCTTGGCTCACTTAAAATGTTTTAAATCATAAATTTTATGTTAGGTATATTTTACCACAATAAAAATAAGCAAACAAAAAAGGTGAGTTTTTATCAGAGACCTGTAGAAAGTGAAGGATGGAACCAAGTGGATAGGTATGGAAAGGACATTTCAGGCAGAGAGAATTGTGAATATAAATACTGAGGAGAAGATGAGAGTGTGTTTGGCATATCCAAGAATAGATACCAAAGATATCACTAGAGCTGGAAAAGAGTAAAGAAAGGATAAAATGATATGGGATTAGGTCAGAGGGGTAACAAGGTGCAAGGACAAGCAGGGCCTTGATGGTCCTTGTAGAGGAGAAGAAATTGAAGGGTATCAGGTAAGGAATTGGTGTGACTTGACTTAATTTTTAGAAAGATTACCCTGTATGCATGTTGAGGAAAGATTATAGCAGGAAAGTCAGAAGCTGAAAGACCAGTGGTGATGGTCATTTTTGTTGTTGTTGTTGGTAGGTTGTTTTTTGTTTTGTATTGTAGACGATTATTACAGTGTTTTTATGTTGGTGAGGATGAGTGATATTCTGTGTAATTTATAATCCGTCTTCAGAAATCTTCCATTTGTTTTAGTTCACCTGTCCATTGAAACTTGGCCCTTTATTTCCAAAGATGTATAAGACGTAATTTCCTTCCCGTGTTATTCCTTTTTAATTTCTTCAAATAATTTAATTATACTACTTTTTTTTAATTTGTTTTCTGACTCTTTTTCATGGTGGCTTTGTTATAAATATGCTTTGTAAATATGAGTTGTGATCTTATATTTAGCAGGGAGTTATAGCAACCCCAAGAGCACTGGCTTGAAGATATTTTCATTCATGGAGAATTTGCATTTGCTTCTACTAACTACACTAGTATCAAAAACAATCAATCTAAACTCCTTAAGTTGATTATTAGCCTGGAGTCTCCAAAACTGCAAGAATTTCCCATTTAAGTATCATAAACAAATATAAAGGTTTCCCTTATTATATTTTCCCTGCATATTTTGTTTGCCATATTGATTTTTATATAAATTTAAAGGAGGTACAACTGCAGTTGTGTTACATGGATATATTGCATAGTTCTAAAGATTGGGCAATTAGTATAACCATCACCCAAATAGTATACATAGTATACATTGTACCTATTAAGTAATATCTCATGTGTCACTCCCTCCTACCCTCCTACTTTTCTGAGTCTCCAATGACTATTATTCAACTCTGTATGCCCATGCGTACACATTATTTAACCCACAGTTACAAGTGAGAACATATGGTAACTGACATTCTGAGTTGTTTCACTTCAGATAATGGCCTCCACTTCCATTCATGTTGCTGCAAAAGACAGCATTTCCTTCTTTTTTTATGGCTAAATAGGACTCAATTGTGTATATATACACACATGGCTGCCGAGGCCTCACAATCATGGCAGAAGGCAAAGGAGAAGCAAAGTCACATCTTACATGGTAGCAGAGAAGAGAGAAAGTGAGAGCCAAGCGAAAAGGGAAACCCCTTATAAAATCATCAGACCTTGTGAGACTTATTCACTACCATGAGAACAGTATGGGGAAAACCATCCCTATGATTCAATTATCTCCCACCTGGTCCCTCCTACAACATGTGGGAATTATGGGAGCTACAATTCAAGATGAGATTTGGGTAGGGGCACAGTCAGATTATATCACAGTATATAATCATTCCCTTTTTCTCTGCATCCTCATCAATATCTGTTATTTTCATCTTTTTAATATTATCTATTCTGACTGGTATAAGATGCTATCTCACTGTGGCTTTAATTTGTATTTTACTAATCATTACTGGCGTGCATTTTCTCACATGCTTTTTGGGTGTTTGTATATCTTCTTTTGAAAAAAAATGTCTATTCATGTCCTTTTACCCACTTTGTAATGGAACTATTTGGTTTTTCTGTTGAGATGTTCGATTTCCTTTTAAATTGTGTATATCAATACCCAGTCAGATGCATAGTTTGCAGATATTTTTCTCATTCTGCCAGCTGTCTGTTTACTCTGTTAATTTTTTTGCTTCGCAGAGAATTTTTAGTACTATTTGTCCGTCGTTATTTTGTTCCTTGTGCTTTTGAGGTCTTAGTTATTAATTCTTTACCCATACCAGTGTCCAGAAGAGCTTTCTCTACATTTTCTTCTAGTATTTTTATAGTTTCCTATCTTATGTTTAAGTCTTTGATCCATCTTGAGTAGATTTTTGTATATGATGGGAGAGAGGAGTCCATTCTTCTACATATGGCTATCCAATTTTCCTAGAACCTTTTATTCAAAAGGGCATCCTTTCCCTAGCGTATGTTTTTGTCAACTTTGGCAAAGACCATGTGATTGTAGATACGTGGCTTTGTTTGTTTTTTCTCTATTCTTGTCCATTGATCTATATGTCTGTTTTTATACAAGTACCATGTTCTTTTGGTTACCATAGCATTGTAATGTAATTTGAAATCAGGTAATGTGATGCCACCAGCTTTGTTCTTTATGCTTAGGATCACTTTGGCTGTTCAGGCTCTTTCACACAGTTTCGTACTAATTTTAGGATTTTTTTTTTAATCTTGTGAAAAATAATGTTGGTGTATTAACAGGGATTACAAAGAATCTCTATGTTGCTTGGGACAATATGATCGTTTTAACAGTATTCTTCCAATGCATACATATGAAACATTTTTTCATTTGTTTTATCTACAAATTTTTTCATCACTTTTGTGTAGTTTTGTTGTAGAGATCTTTCATTATCTTGGTTAAATATATTTCTAGGTATATTTCATTGCTATTATAAATGATGTTACCTTCTTGATTTGCTTCTAAGCTTGATAGCTATTAGTGTATAGAAATGCCAAAATTTTGTACATTGATTTTGTATTCTGAAAGTTGACTGAATTCAATTTTAAATTTTATTTTAAGTTCCCGAGTACATATGCAGGATGTGCCAGTTTGTTATGTAGGTACACGTGTGCCATGGTGGTTTGCTGCACCTATCAACCCATCACCTAGGCATTAAGCCTGGCATGCATTAGCTAGTGTTCTTGATGCTCTCCCCCACCTAAGCCTCCCCCAACCAGCCCCAGTGTGTGTTGTTGCCCTCCCTGTGTCCATATGTTCTCGTTGTTCAGCTCCCATTTGTAAGCGAGAATTTGTGGTGTTTGATTTTCTGTTCCTGCATTAGTTTGCTGAAGATAATGGCTTCCATCTCCATTCATGTCCCTCCAAAGGACATAATCTCATTCCTTTTTATGGCTGCATAGTATTCCATGGTGTATATGTAGCACATTTTCTTTATCCAGTCTACCACTGATGAACATTTGGGTTGATTCCGTGTCTTTGCTATTGTGAATAGTGCTGCAATGAACATACCCATGCATGCATCTTTATAATAGAATGATTTATATTCCTTTGGGTATATACCCAGTCATAGGATTGCTGGGTTAAATGGTATTTCCAGTTCTAAGTCTTTGGGGAATTGCTACACTGTCTTCCACAATGGTTGAATTAATCTACATTCCCACCAACAGTGTAAAAGCACTCCTATTTCTCTGCAACCTCTCTAGCATCTGTTGTTTCTTGACTTTTTAATAATCACTGTTCTGACTAGTGTGAGATGGTATCTCATTGTGGTTTTGATTTGCATTTCTTTGATGAACGGTAATGTTGAGCTTTTTTAATGTTTGTTGGCTGCATGTATGTCTTCTTTTAAAAAGTTCCTGTTCACATTCTTTGCCCACTTTTTGATGGGGTTGTTTTTTTCTTACAAATTTGCTTAAGTTCCTTGTAGATTCTGGATATTAGACCTTTGTCAGATGGATAGATTGCAGAAATTTTCTCCCATCCTGTAGGTTGTATGTTCACTCTCATGATAGTTTCTTTTGCTGTGCAGAAGCTCTTTAGTTTGATTAGATCCCATTTATCTATTTTTGCTTTTGTTATAATTGCTTTTGGTGATTTCATCATAAAGTCTTTGCACATGACTATGTCCTGAGTGGTATTGCCTAGATTTTCTTCTAGGGTTTTTGTAGTTTTGGGTTTTACATTTAAGTCCTTAATCCATCTTAAGTGAATTTTTGTATAAGGTGTAAGGAAGGGGTCTAGTTTTAATTTCCTGCATATGGTTAGCCAGTTCTCCCAGCACCACTTGTTAAATAAGAAATCCTTTCCACATTGCTTGTTTTTGTCAGGTTTGTCGAAGATCAGATGGTTGTAGATGTGCAGTTTTATTTCTGAGTTCTCTATTCTGTTCCGTTGGTCTATGTGCCTGTTTTTTGTACCATTATCATGCTGTTTTGGTAACTGTAGACTTGTAATATAGTTTGAAGTTGGGTAGCATGATGCCTCCAGCTTTGTCCTTTTTTCTTAGCATTGTCCTGGCTATACAAGCCCTTTTTTTGTTCCATATGTATTTTAAAACAGTTATTTTCTAATTCTGCAAAGAATGTTAATGGTAGTTTAATGGGAATAGCATTGAATCTATAAATAGCTTTGGGCAATATTGGCCATTTTACAATATTTATTCTTCCTATCCATGAGCATGGATTTTTTTCCATCTGTCTGTCCTCTCTGATTTCCTCGAGCAGTGGTTTGTAGCTCTCTTTGAACAGATCCTTCACTTCCCTAATTAGCTGTATTCCTAGGTATTTTATTCTGTTGGTAGCAATTGTGAATGAGAGTTAATTCATGATTTGGCCCTCTGCTTGTCTGTTGTTGGTGTATAGAAATGCTTGTAATTTTTGCACATTGATTTTGGATCCTTAGACTTTGCTGAAGTTGCTTATCAGCTTAAAATGCTTTTGGGCTGAGTCGATGGGGATTTCTAGATATAGGATCATGTTATCTGCAAACAAAGACAATTTGACTTCCTCTCTTCCTATTTTGAATACCCTTTATTTCTTTCTCTTGCCTGATTGTCCTTTCTAGAACTTCCAATACATTGTTGAATAAGAGCGGTGAGAGAGGGCATCCTAGTCTTGTGCCAGTTTTCGAAGAAGAATGCTTCTAGCTTTTCCCATTCAATATGATATTGGCTGTCAGTTTGTCATAAATGTTTCTTATTATTTTGAGCTATGTTCCTTCAATACCTAGTTTATTGAGAGTTTTTAACATGAGGATATGTTGAAATTTTTGAAGTCCTTTTCTGCATTTATTGAGATAATCATGTGGCTTTTGTCTTTAGTTCAGATTAGATGATGAATTATGTTTATTGATTTGCATATGTTGAACTAGTCTTGCATCTCCAGGATGAAGTTGACTTGATCATGGTGGATAAGCTTTTTGATGTGCTACTGAATTTGGTTTGCCAGTTATTGAGGATTTTCGCATCGATGCTCATCAGGGATATTGACCTGAAGTTTTCTCTTTTTGTTGCATCTCTGCCAGATTTTGGTATCAGGATGACACTGGCCTTAAAATATGAGTTAGGGAGGAGTCCTTCCTTTTCAGTTGTTGGAATAGTTTCAGAAGAAATGGTACCACTTCTCTTTGTACCTCTGGTAGACTGCAAGTGTAAACCCATCTGGTCCTGGGCTTTTTTGGTTGGTAGGCTATTTATTATTGCCTCAATTTCAGAACTTGTTATTGTTCTATTCAGGGATTCAACTTCTTTCTGACTCAGTCTTGGGAGGGTGTATGTGTCCAGAAATTTATCATTTTTTTCTACATTTTTTTTGTTTATGTGCATAGAAGTGTTTATAATATTCTGTGATAGTTGCTTGTATTTCTGTGAGGTCAGTGGTGGTATCCCCCATTATCATTTCTTATTGTGGTGTTTTTTAACCTTCTCTCTTTTCTTCTTTATTAGTCTAGCTAGTAGTTTATCTATTTTATTGATTTTTTTTCACAAAAAACCAGCTTCTAGATTTGTTGTTGTTGTTGCTGTTGTTGTTGTTTTGAAGGGTTTTTCATGTCTATATTCTTCAGTTTCAGTCTGAGCTTGGTTATTTCTTGTCTTCTGATAACTCTGGAGTTTGTTTGCTGTTAGTTCTCTAGTTCTTTTAGTTGTGATGTGAAGATGTTGATTTGAGATCTTTCCAGCTTTCTGACGTGGGCATTTAGTGATATAAATTTTCCTCTTAACACTGTTTTAGCTGCATCCCAGCAATTCTGGTATGTCGTTGCTTTGTTCTCATTAGTTTCAAAGAACTTCTTGATTTCTGCCTTAATTTCATTATTCACCCAGAAGTCATTCAGGAGTAGGTTGTTCAATTTCCATGTCATGGTGTGGTTTTGAGTGGGTTTCTTCATCTTGAGTTCTAATTTGATTGTGCTGTGGTCTGAGAGACTGTTTATTATCATTTCAGGTCTTTTTGCATTTGCTGAGGCATGTTTTAAGAAGTGATGAGTATGCCTTCAGAGTTAGTGAAGGCAATACGAGGCAGAACTCTAAACCAGGCTCAACATTACAGCAGCAGAGCATGGATGGGAGAGAAGAATGTTGGATAGTTTGTGGGATCTAGATCCCAGTCTGTTAGTACACTAGTGTGAACACTCAAAATGGGTCTCCAACACTACCTTTAACATTTTCTTGACCTAGACAACATTTGATGCTGTCCTCATTAGTTTTTATCATGGGCAGTCCTTTCAGTTAGAAAATGGAAACACTATCCCAACTAATTAAAAGCTTCCAAAGCAACAAAGAAATTGCACACTTTATTCACTTTGAGGTCATAGCCAAGATATCACTTCCATGGAGTAAACACTTTGACCTTTTGACCAACTATCAAGAGTCAGTGAAGAGGGTTAGATAAAAATATCAAGAACCCTAGTTCAGACTGGAAAACTGTGAGGTTTCACTTTTGCCTATCACTCCAGCCTCATATGCCACTACTCTTCCACTTGTTCATTGTGATGAGCCTTTGTGACTCCTTTCAGTATCTTAAGCGTACCAAGTTGTTTCCCAACTCAGGACTTTCCTATGCTATTCTATCTGACTGAAGCACTCTTTCTTCCATTTTTGTTTTCCAAACTCTTCATCATATAAGTCTCAACGTCAATGTCATTTATTCACTGACGAATAACCTGACTACCTAATTTCAAGTGTGCTCCCCAATTCCATGATTCTCTGTCAGAGAACCCTGTCTCATTCATTTACAGCATGTCTAGCAATTCATAACAATCTGTTTGTGTAGATATTTGCTAAATGACTGTCTCCTCTACTAGACTCTAAGCTTCATGAGGGCAGTGGTAATATTTATTTTATCACTCTGCGTCTAACACACACAGTTCCTGGTAGGTGCTGAATAAATATTTTTTTTTGTTTGTTTGTTTTGTTTTGTTTTGCTTTGTTTTGTTTTGAGATGGAGTTTCACTCTTGTTACCCAGGCTGGAGTGCAGTGGCATGATCTTGGCCCACAGCAACCTCTGCCTCCTGGATTCAAGCAATTCTCCTGCCTCAGCCTACCAAGTAGCTGGGATTACAGGCACCCACTACCATGCCTGGCTAATTTTTTGTATTTTTAGCAGAGACGGGGTTTCACCATGTTGGCCAGGCTGGTCTCGAACTCCTGACCTCAGGTGACCCACCCACTTCGGCCTCCCAAAGTGTTGGGATTACAGGCATGAGCCACTGTGCCCAGCAAATATTTGTTAAATGAGGAAACTTTTAATTCAGTTCAGTGATAAAGCTCATTGAAGTTTGTTTGACTCTAACTGTTGCCCCTCTCCTACTTCCGAAAGAAAAGAGGCCCTCAGATTTGGAAAAATAAAATTATAATACAATAAATTAAAATGTATTCTTTTCCTTTCACCTAGATCCAATATATTGGAGAAAGTGCTCGTAAAATCTGATACAGAATTTAGCACGAGAAATATTTCCCACCCCTTAAATTTGTCCCCTTAATTGAGAAGCTGAATTCATGGTGAATTACTCCAAATAGGTAAATGTCTAACAGTTCTAATACTGTTTAAACTGTCCTAAAGCATTAAAAGTGGAAGGAGAGCTGCCAGTTTCTTTAGTAATCGTCAAAATGCTGAGAATCCCCCCAAAAAAGCTAACAACAAGAAAATCCCAGGAGATATTAATGTATAAATCCTAAATAAAGCATTAGTAGCACAATCCAGTGGTACATTAAAAGATTAATATACCACAACTAGGATTACTCAATTCTGAGAAAGCATTAACATATTTATATAATTTATCATACTAATAGGTCAGTTCGCATCTTTTTTTCATTGGTGGTGACATAGAAATAAATGGACACTTCATAATATGCTGAATCGTGCAATGTGAAATACGGGAAACGTTCTCACTAACATCAGAAATGAGACAATAATGACAGCTATCATGTTTTTGTAATAGCAAATAGATAAGAGAATTACTATGTTGAATAATGCTGCAATGAATACAAGACAGCAGATACCTCTTTAAGATTCTGATTTCAAGTATTTTGGGTATATACTCATAAATGAAACTGCTGTGTCATATGTGATATGGTTTGGCTGTGTCCTCACCCAAATCTCATCTTGAATTCCCACGTGTTGTGGGATGGACCCGGTGGAAGGTAATTGAATCATGGGGGCAGGTGTTTCCAGTGCTGTTCTCATAATAGTAAATAAGTCTAACAAGATCTGATGGTTTTAAAATTGGGAGTCTCCCTGCACAAGCTCTCTTCTCTTGTCTACCACCATGTGAGCCATACCTTTCACCTTCCACCATGATAGTGAAGCCTTCGCAGCCACAGTAGAACTGTAAGTCCATTCAATCTCTTTCTTTTGTAAATTGCCCAGTCTCAGGTATGTCTTTATCAGCAGCATGAAACTGGACAAATATAACATGGTAATTCATTTTTAACTTTTTGAGAAACCTCCACACTGTTTTCTGTAGAGGACTGACAATTCATTGTGCTCTGACTCACCCCTTAATTCTTTATTTTCTCAGACTCCCCTCTCTTCCTCCACACAGACAAAAGGCCATTTGTGGTCTGAATAAATGAAAGAATTGGACTGTTTGTTGTCACAGTCATCCATACCATATTGACATATCCATTCAAATATATAGATAATCTTACTTTAAATAATGTATCATTTGTTGGAAAAATTCATAAACATATAATACAGAGACTATGGTAGCCAGAATAATGACTTCCCAAAGATGCCTACACCATAATTCCTAGAACCTATAAATATGTTAATCTATGTAGCAAAAGGGACTTCACAGATGTAATTAAGTTTACAAACATTAAAATAGAAAGGTTAGATAATCCTATTGAGTCTACGAACTTTCTCCCACTGGTGGCAGAAGACATGAGGCTAAAGAAGTCACAGAGATTCTAAGCATGAGAAGGACTTAATCCACTTTAAAGATAGTGGAAGGGGGCCACAGCCAAGATATATGGTTGACCTTTTGAAGCTGAAAGCCACTCCCGGCTAAGAGACAGCATTGAATTGGGGATTCAGTTCTATAAGCACAAATAACTAAATTCTGCCAATAGCCCCAAGGAATTTGGAAGCAGAATTTTCCCCATAGCCTCAAGTAGTGAACAGGGTTCTGTTGACATCTTAATTTTTTTTTTTTTTTTTTAAGACAGAGTCTTACTATATCCCCCAGGCTGGAGTGCAGTGGTGCCATCCTGGCTTACTGCAACCTCTGCCTTCTCAGTTCGGTTGATTCTCATGCCTCAGCCTCCTGAGTAGCTTGTATTACAGGTGTGTGCCACCAAACTCGCCTAATTTATTGTATTTTTAGTAGAGATGGGGCTTTCACCATGTTGGCCAGGCTGGTCTTGAACTCCTGGCCTCAAGTGATCTGCTCACCTCGGCCTCCCAAAACGCCGGAATTACAGGTGTGAGCCACCACACCTGGCTGACATTTTGATTTTAGCTCAGCGAGATTCCTATCAAACTTCGGTCCTACAGAAATGTCAATATAATAGCTGGATGTTATTTCAAGCTAATTTGTTATAGCAATAGAAAACTAATCTACACTGCATCCTATTACACTTCTATGAATAACAACCACACAAAAAATATTGAACCTATTTCTGCACTCAATAAAGAATGCAGAACTTTGTTCTTTCTTCTTTTCCCAGAGTGGTTTGTGATGTTCATATGCTAGCAATTGCCCCAGTAGAAAAACCAGGAAGTGGGAGCAGGCTCTCAGAACAAGGGTAGAGGTGGTAGAGGCATTTTAGAGTTTACTAACACCTCATTTATAGAAGGTACTCAGAATAATAGTATATCTAGGGATGTTCTTGCCCCTGAGCCAGATATTTAGAATATCTAATGTTAGTTCTGTAATTAAGATGCCCCCCCCCCTTTTTTTTTTGAGATGGAGTTTCGCTCTTGTTGCCCAGGCTGGAGTGCAATGACATGATCTCAGCTCACTGCAACCTCCACCTCCCGGGCTCAAGCAATTCTCGGCCTCAGCCTCCCAAGCAGCTGGGATTACAGGCACACACCACCACACCCAGTTATTTTTTGAATATTTAGTAGAGACGGGGTTTCACCATGTTGACCAGGCTGGTCTCAAACTCCTGACCTCAGGTGATCCACCCACCTCGGCCTCCCTATGTGCTGGGAGTACAGGCCAGAGCCACCGAACCCAGCCAAAATGCCCTTGTCTTCAGTCACTGGATTTATTGACAATTTGCTGCAATTTATAATTAGTAACAAGTTTATATTTGATATCCTTTTTGGTTCTCCTAATAACTTTGGGAGATAGGTCAGACATATAGAAACCCCCTTTTAGAGATAAAGTAACATGCAGATAGTTTAAACGTTTTAATTTTATCCCTATTTATTTTATTTTATGACATAATAGTTGTACGCATTTATGGGGCACATGTGTTTTTTTGATATATGCATGCAATCTGTAATGTTTTGTAGCTGGTCACATAAATAGTGTCAGAGCAAGGATTTAGATTGCCTTCTGACTCTATTCAATAGCCTTTATTTCCCTTAGAAAAGATTTAACAAGCACTAAAAAAGGCAGCTTGAATTTCTCAGTAATCTAGCTTGAAGCTGTTCTCTTGTTCCCCTCCTTTTCATTTTTGTACTTTATCCATTATTCTTTTATCAATCCATTTAATGGTAAGTTTAATCCCTTTCCAAATGCATAGCTCCACATTTTCTGAAGGAGAAACAATTGAAGTCCCAAAGGAATTAAAGTATTATTTTCCAAATTTTCTAAAAATAAAAATAAAAATGTATTAAATTTTTTGTCACTCAGGCCAGGCATGGTGGCTCATGCCTGTAATCCCAGCATTTTGGGAGCCAAGGCAGGCAGATCACTTGAAGTCAGGAGTTC
>NW_016812813.1:121738-124181 GCF_001698545.2 Rhinopithecus bieti
AGAGCAAGGATTTAGATTGCCTTCTGACTCTATTCAATAGCCTTTATTTCCCTTAGAAAAGATTTAACAAGCACTAAAAAAGGCAGCTTGAATTTCTCAGTAATCTAGCTTGAAGCTGTTCTCTTGTTCCCCTCCTTTTCATTTTTGTACTTTATCCATTATTCTTTTATCAATCCATTTAATGGTAAGTTTAATCCCTTTCCAAATGCATAGCTCCACATTTTCTGAAGGAGAAACAATTGAAGTCCCAAAGGAATTAAAGTATTATTTTCCAAATTTTCTAAAATAAAATAAAATGTATTAAATTTTTTGTCACTCAGGCCAGGCATGGTGGCTCATGCCTGTAATCCCAGCATTTTGGGAGCCAAGGCAGGCAGATCACTTGAAGTCAGGAGTTCAAGACCAGACTGACTAACATGGTGAAACCCCGTCTCGACTAAAAGTACAAAAATTAGCTGGGCATGGTGGCATGCGCCTGTAATCCCAGCTACTTGGGAGGCTGAGGCCGGAGAATCACTTGAACACAGGAGGCTGATGTTGCAGTGAGCCGAGATCACGGCACTGCACTCCTGCCTGGGCAACAGAGCAAGACTCCATCTCAAAAATAAAACACTGTTAATTAGTTTTGCAAAGTGATTTCGATCAGCAACGTGTGAGAGTTCCTATTTCTCCACTTTCAGCAGAGCTTGCTATTGTCAGTTTTTTTCAATTGTAGCCATTGTGAAGTGGTGTATTACTGTGGTTTACTTTGTATTTCCCCGAAAACTAATAATGTTTAGCATCTTTTCATGTGTTTATTGGCCATTTGTATTATCTTCTTTTGTGAAGCATCTGTTCAAATCTTTTCCCTGTTTTATTCAGTTGCTTGTTTTCCTTTATTGAGTCATAAAAATCTGTATTATATTTCTGATGTTTGCTTCAGGATTTAGGCTGAGACTTTTATGGGTGGTTCAGGTATAATTTCAGTTCTCTTTGCTTTTGCTTCATTGCTTTGGATTTATATTACACGTACATAATTTAGGGTTAATCATGACACTTGTGTGATTTAATGCACACAGTAAGGGTTCCCATTATTCTGACTCTCTCTCCCGTATGTCTCCTTTATGGCCCTACTGTGTTGGGGCTCCTGTTCCTGGTTTCTCTAAAAAGTTCTTTTAGTTTGGAGTATCAGTTCCCAGCCCTGAATTACTCCATGAATGAGGTCCACATTTGACACAATTTCCAGTTAAAGAGAGATATAAATACTATTTAGGAAATAAAATCAAATGTCAAATGCCTGTTTCTAAAGTCATATATCTTACTGGTAAATTTTGCTGAAATAGAAAATACGGGAAGATTTTCAGTTCTAAAGGGAGGCAGATCAAGAGTTCTATTTTCTGTATTTTAAATATAAAATGTGTATGAGACATTTGGCTGGGTGTGGTGGCTCACGCTTGTAATCCCAGCACTTTGGGAGGCTGAGGCTGGTGGATCACTTGAGATCAGGAGTTCGAGACTGGTCTGACCAACATGGTGAAACCCCGTCTCTACTAAAAATGCAAAACATTAGCTGGGTATGGTGGTGCATGACTGTAGTCCCAGCTACTCAGGAGGCTGAGGCATGAAAATCACTTGAACTTGGGAGGTGGAGGTTGTGGGGAACTGAGATCACACCACTGCACAATGTACCTGGCAATGTGCCAAGTGCTGACTATCTCAAACACAAAACAAAAAAAGAATGTATGTGAGACATTTATGGTGGAAAAACATTTTGAAGCCTCACCACAAGTTTTCATTTTTTTAACACTTGTTTTAAGTTCAGGGGTACATGGTCAGGTTTCTTACGTAGGTAAACTTGTGTCATAAGGGATCTCCTACCCCAAAGGGTTGTAAATATCCATGAGACAAGTGTGGGTTCCCACGGTTGCACATTCATTCACCACTTCCCTGGGTGGGGGAAGTTCCCTGGCTCCATGTGATTCCTGGGTGGACCATCATCCTACCTTACTTTTCTCTGTTCTCTGTGGGTCAAGTTGATTTTTGATTAGTCCCAGTGCGAGTACCTGGATGTTTCAGTTGAAGGTGCTGTATTTAATTGCCCCTTCTGTTCCTCTCTTTTTGAGCCACAGACACTAGCTGCTATCTTGGCTGCTTCCCTCCAGAAGTTTTCTTCACCTGTTGTCCACCTACAACCGCATAACCTTGTAATTCTGGTTTCCTGCACTCATAATGCAGGTGGAGCTGAAGAAATAATGTTTTATTATAATGGTTGAACTAGTTTACAATCCCACCAACAGTGTAAAAGTGTTCCTATTTCTCCACATCCTCTCCAGCACCTGTTGTTTCCTGACTTCTTAATGATTGCCATTCTAACTGGTGTGAGATGGTATCTCATTGTGGTTTTGATTTGCATTTCTCTGATGGCGAGTGATGATGAGCATTTTTTCATGTGTCTGTTTCATTT
>NW_016812813.1:128543-131471 GCF_001698545.2 Rhinopithecus bieti
GGGACCCTACCGGCCAGGTGTGGGATATAATCTCCTGGTGTGCCCGTTTGCTTAAAGCGCAGTATTGGGGTGGAAGTTACCCGATTTTCCAGGTGTTGTGTGTCTCAGTTCCCCTGGCTAGGAAAAGGGATTCCCTTCCCCCTTGAGCTTCCCAGGTGAGGCAATGCCTCGCCCTGCTTCCGCTCTCGCTGGTCAGGCTGCAACAGCTGACCAGCACCGATTGTCTGGCACTCCCTAGTGAGATAAACCCAGTACCTCAGTTGAAAATGCAGAAATCACCTGTCTTCTGTGTGGCTCGTGCTGGGAGCTGGAGACTGGAGCTGCTCCTATTCAGCCATCTTGCTCCGTTCCTCCAACTTGAGTATTTTTAAAGCATTATCATATGCATTATCTCATTTTATAATGAAGATTGCTTGTTCTTAAATACTTGAATTTGGTAAATAACATGGACAATAATGCAGTTTCTACAGAACAGTTTCAATTTTCGTACAATACTACTGGATTTTAGTGAAAATTCATGTTATTTCCACTCTAAAAGTGGGTCAAAAAGAGACATTGTGTCCTTTTAGAGGATGTGAACACATTTAATCCTCTTTTTTTTATTCACTCATTGAGTAAAATAAGTACAAAATACATCCAATTACAGTACAATGGGATTAAATACAGAAAGTTGCTATGATGCAGGATTTCAAATATCAATTCTTTTAACTTTCTGTTTTCAAAACCATAATCCACATTACCTGAAAGAACTGTGAGCAGTATTATTTGGTCAAATGTATTATGAAGGTACTGAATTTTTGTGAGTGTATTGTATTTATAAAATTGTTATGTTTAAATCCAGTACTGAATAAAAGTTATATCATTCTTAAGAAAACACATATTTACTAAAATCATAATTGGAAATGTGTAAAATGACAAATGAAAATGCAGCTGAGAGGTCGGGACTCTATTACATTTCTGCAGTTTCCATTGACTTTAACATGGAGGCAGCTGGTGAATTTAGCAAGAGCTGTTGTAGTGGACTGATTGGGCAGAAACCATACTGAGTGGGTTTAGGAATGAAGGAAAAGTCAAGAAGAAGAAGCAGCCGTTGTAAACAGATTTTGAAAAGTTGTCAACAAAAGAGAAGAGAGAGATAGGATACTAGCTAGACACAGCAAAGTAGTAAGGGAAGTTTATCTAAATTTTAATTTTTAATTCATCAAAGACTGAACTACGTTTCAAGGTATATGAGAAGATGAAGGTAAAGAGGGAAGGGATGATTTTGTAGGGTGTTTTTTAAGGAGGTTACATTGAATGGGGTGCAGAGAATAAGCATGGGAATGAATCTTGGGCAAGAAAAGTGACAGTATGGGTGCAGTCAGTTAGCATGTGGAGTGGCAAAAGTTGAAAGTGCTTCATTTGATGACTTCTGTTTTTTTCAGGTGGGATGGGAGGTGTAAAGGTAAGTTAAAGTTCTAATATTCAGAATAATTGAAAAAGAGATCAAGAGCTTAGTTAAAGTAACATAAGAAACATTAGTAGAGATCACTGAAGATCAAGTTGTTGATAGAGAACATGTATTTGTAGCAGGAACAATTTGTGAGGTTGTGTGATTTTCTTCAGCCTTGGCACAAAAAATGTCAGTTGAATTAATAAAAGGTTGTAATATTGCTATAAGGGTGAAAAAAAGAATAGGACAAAGGAGGTAAAGGATAATATTAATATTAAAAGTGTATGTTATGAGACTTTGATAGATTTTATATTTAGACAACAATTTGAGTATAAAATTCTTGAATCACTTTTTCATTCCCTAGAACTTTGTAGCTATTGCTTGTCTTCTGTCATTGTGCGATCTAGTGGAAAATTCTGGAACCTGCATGCTTTCTGTTTTGTAACTTCTTAGTGGTTGCTATAAGATTTTAAAATATGAATCTTTACAGACTACCTTAAATAATATACAGTTTCACATATAATGTAAGAACTTTACAATTTTATCCTCCTATGTTCTGATTCTGTTTCTTTGTGCTACTCTTTTCATCTGGTTTACTTCAATATGTTCTATAAGCCTCAATATAAACTTTTTTATTTATACTGTGAATTACTATCTTTCACTTGTGATCAGGTTTATGAAGGTAAAATTTGCATCCAGTGAAATTCACCTTTTTAAAATATGTAGTTCAATAAATCTTCAAAATGCATACAGTCATTTAAGCATCACCAAAATAAAATACAGGACATTTCCTTTACACCAAAACTTTCCCTTTTCCTTTACAGAGAATTCCCTCCTTCCATGTACAGACACAAATCTAATTTCCATCCCTATCAGTATTCATTATCCAGAATGTCATGTAAATGGAATAATAGTGTCTTGCATCTACCTTCTTTAGTAATATTCCATTATAAAGATAAATCACAATGTGTTTTCCATTTACCACTTGATAAACATTTTTTATAGTTTGTGGTGATTACAAATAACTGTAATAACATGGACATATATGACTTTATGTGAACATATGTTTTAATTTCAGTTGAGTAAATACCTACAATTATAATTGGGATAATGTGGTGAATGTATTTTTAGCTTTATAAAATATACCAAACCATTTTCCAAAATGCTGTGCCATGTCTGCATTCCTACATTCTACTTGCTATGCATCCTTACCAAAACTTTATATTGTCAGTCTTTTCAATTTATTAATTTCCATAGGTGTGTTGGGAAATTGCACTGTGATTTTAATTTGATTTTTCCTAAAAATAAACTATTCTGAGAAGTGTTTCACATGCTTATTTGTCGCCTCTAGACCTTCTTTGGTAAAGTATTCAGATCTATTGTCCACTTACATTTATTGCTTTTATTTTATTTATTTATTTATTTATTTATTTTGAGACGGAGTCTTGCTCTGTCACCCAGGCTGGAGTGCATGGCGTGATCTCAGCTCACTGCAA
>NW_016812813.1:131991-138685 GCF_001698545.2 Rhinopithecus bieti
TATTGCTTTTAAAATAACAGCCTTATTGAGATGTAATTTACATAGCAAAGAAGTAACCAGCTTAAAGTTGGTTGTTAATATGCTCACAAAGGTATGCAAACATCATCACTAATTTCAGAACATTTTCATCACCTCAAAAAGAACCCCCCAAAAAGAAACTTCATACCCATTATTAATCACTCCCCGTGCTAACCTTGTTCAGTCTCCATTATTTACTAATCTACTTTCTGTCTATATAGATTTATCTATCTTGAATATATCATATAAATAAAATTTTTAAACGTTTGTTTTCTGTGACTAGCTTTTTTCACTTGGCATGATGCTTTTGGGGTTCATTCATGTTGTGATATGAATCTGTACTTCATTCCTTTTTATGGCTGCATAGTATTCCATTGTATGAATATACCACATTTTACTAATACATTCATTGGTTGGTGGAAATGTGAATTGTTTCCACTTTTTGGCTGATATCGTTAGTACTTTTATGAACATTCAAATAAAACTTTTTGTTTAGACACATTTTCAAATATCTTGGTTATATGCCTAGGAGTAGAATTGCTGGGCCATGTAGCATAAGGTTGGTGCAAAAGTAATTGTAGTTTTTGCCACTAAAAGTAATGGCAAAAGTGGTTGTTAATATGTTAACACAGAGGTATACAACCTTTAAACCTTTTTGCCATTATAAGTAATGGCAAAAACTGCAATCACGTTTCCACCAGCCTAATACTTCTATATACAACATTTTGAAGAACTGCAAAACTGCATTCCATACTGATCACAGTTCAGTCTTGGCTCACTGCAACCTCCGCCTCCCAGGTTCAAGAGATTCTTCCTTCTTTATTGATTGATTGATTGATTGATTGATTGAAATGAAGTCTTGCTCTTGTCCGCTAGGCTGGAGTGCAATGGTGTGACCTTGGCTCACTGCTACCCCTGCCTCCCAGGTTCAAGTGATTCTCTTGCCTCTGCCTCCACAATAGCTGAGATTACAGGTGTTTGCCATCACACCTGGCTAATTTTTGTATTTTTGGTAGAGACGGGGTTTCATCATGTTGGCCAGGCTGGTCTCAAACTCCTGACCTCAGGTGATCCGCCCGCCTTGGCCTCCCAAAGTCCTGGGATTACAGGCTTAAGTGACCGCTCCTGGCCAGGTTCAAGAGATTCTTGTACCTCAGCCTCCTGAGTAGCTGGGATTATGGGCACGTGCTACCATGCCCAGCGAATTTTTGTATTTTTTTTAGTAGAAACAGGTTTTCACCATGTTGGCCGGGCTGGTCTCAAACTCCTGGCCTCAAGTTATCCACCCACTCTGGCCTCCCAAAATGCTGGGATTAGAGGTGTGAGCCACTGCGCCTGGCCTGTTACTGGTTTATATCAATTTGACTGGGAAGTGCCTAGTTGTGGATTTCTTTGAGTTTATTCTACTTAGAAATATTTTAGCTTCTTTAATGTGTAGATGCTTCATATATTCTTTTTTAATTTTCTCTCTCTTCTCCTCTTCTGACACTCCCAGTACACATACATGTGTATGATTGATGGTGTCTCAGAGCTTTCTGAGACTATGTTATATTTTCACCAGATTTTTTTCTGTTTCTTAGACTGGCTGATTGCAATTGATGCATCTTCAGAGTGATTGATTTATTATTTTGCGAGTTCAAATTTACAATTTTGCCCATCTAGTATATTTTTATTTTCGTTATTGTAGTTATCAAACTCATAATTTCTATATTTTCAAAATAATTTTATCTTTTATAGTCTCTCTTTGGTGACACATTGATTGTATACTTCAATTATTTATCCCTGGTTTTATTTAATTGTATTATATAATAGGTGATTTTAAGTCTGTCTAGTAGATTTAATGTCTTGGCTTTCTCTGGAAGAGGTTCTATTCACTGATTTTATTTTCATATATATGGGGCTGTATTTTCTTTTCTTTGTGAGTCTCATAATTTTGGTTAAAACATAGACATTTCAATATTATAATATTTAAAAGCTGGAAATCATATTTTCCCTCCTTTGTTTTGTTTGTTATTTGTTGTTTTGTTGTTGCTGTTTGTTTAGTGACTGTCCTTGACTAATTTTATAAAATCAGTATTCTTTGTCATGTTCAAGCACTAAAGTCTCTGCTTGAATTGTTAGTGGTCAACTCATGATTGTGCAGAAAATTTATTTATTTGTTTATTTTGAGACAGGGTCTCCCTCTGTTGCCCAGGCTGAAGTACAGTGGTGTGATCTTGGATCACTGCAACCTCTGCCTCCTGCGCTCAAGCAATCCTCTCACCTCAGTCTCCCAAGTACCTGGGACTACAGGTACAAGCCACTGTGCCTGGCTAATTTTTTTTTTTTTTTTTTTTTTCCATAGAGATGGAGTTTTGCCATGCTGCCCAGCCTGGTCTCGAACTCCTGAGCTCAAGCAATCCGCCCACCTCATCCTCCCAAAGTGCTGGGATTACAGGCATGAGCCAATGATTGGGCAAAAATTTTAAATGGCATGAACCAATAAGTCTCACTGCCCCTTCCTTGGGGATCACTATGGGTGCTGGAGCATGTGTTCAATGCTCTGGTGTTTACAGTTCTCCCTATGCAAAACCTCAATGTCAGCCACAGCTAAAAGACTAAGCCTTTTTCATGTCTTTTCTGGGGATTTACATGGCTCTGCACATGCACATGGCCTTCAAAATTCCCAGTAATATACTGGAGCTTTTCAGTGACCTCGTACGGAACCTCATTCTGCAATTTTACTTTTATTTGTTTTGTCAGTCTTTTGTTAGCTCTAACGTGAATAGACATCCCAGCTCCTTGCAATGCCAAACAATTAATATAGATATTTTTAACACCTTAAGGTTACTAGTATTTGCACTGAGTGAGCTCTAAAACAGGCCAAATAAGAATATATCCTGAAAATTGAGTTATTTAGGGAGCTGACAGACATGTGAAATAGTAAAAATTATCTGAGAACAGGGCTATCTTACAGCTCCAAGTGCATTCAGTTCCTTCTTGCAGCCTCGAGACTGCTGGTTCCCACAAAGACTGTTAGTTCTCATAGAGATCTTTTCAAGGCTACCATACAGCTGAGATAAGTGCTGTGGGAATAGAGCAAGTATAAATGCTAAAGATTGCTTATCTTACCAATATTATACTATGTTCTTTGAAGAATGTTCCTCAGATTTTTGCAAGCCTTTGGTTAATTTCCAGATTTATTCACAATTGAATTTGTCCGCTTTTTTTATCAGTTTTTTTGGCCAGTGTCTGTATTGTTTTTATGAAGGAGTAGTTTTACAGAGTTTCAGAAATGTTTCTTTAATAAATGCTCCCCGGATTGCTGCAAGTCTTTTATTAGTTTCCAGAGTTTGGGAAATGTTTATTCTGACATTATTTTTTTGGAACTTTTCTTACTCATTTTATGGAAAAGAACATTTTGCTAGGTTCTGATTCTACTATTTTTGCTAGCGTCCTAGCCTTGACTTCTTTAATAAATTTTCTGCCTCTAACCCATAGTTAGATCTCGATCTACAATTATGCATATGTTAGAAATGCATATTTTTCTATACATTGTTGATATTTTCATAGTATTAACATTTTTTTCAATCTGTAGTTTAGATTCAATAGTTTTTATTGCCACCATATTTTTTCTTTTTTTTTTTTTTTTTTTTTTTTGCAGTCTGTTGTTTTAAGTCCATTCCATGAGATTTTCATTTCAAGAATTGTATTTATTGGGTTCTAGAAATTCAGTTTTGTTTATATTACTATATTTCTTGACTTGCTATATTTGTGCTTTTCTCGAAATACTTATAGTTTGTTGTAAGTGTTTTAATTAATTTTCTGGTGTTTTCATTATGTTTTAATTTCTGTGTGGATTGTCTTCATAGTTTTTTTTTTGTTTTTTTGTTTCTCAGCATGTGTAGAAAGTTGTTCTTGTATACTAGACTTTGCCATTTTGCATTGTTTTGTGTCTGGGTTTTGATGTCTTCCTAAAGGAGTGTTGATGTTAATGTGTTTATTTAAGACAGTAATTTATAGTTGAAAACTTGCTTGATGTGTCAGAGAGTGCTGTGCAGGCTTTCTTACACTGTATTTGGAGTTAACTTTATTCTAGGGCTATTCTACACCTATTCAAAGCACAGTCCTTCTGGGGCTTCTACTTAATGCTGTGAGTGTTTATCATAATCTCTCCTTTCTGGCAGATTGGAATTCAGAAGTGTTCATGTCTTTTGTAAACTCGAGAAGTTGTTAAATTTATCAATCTCCAGAATTTGTTATCTCTGATCTTAAAGTTTCATGCAACACAGTTACAGTGTAATATTCAACCAAAAACTCAAGGGGATCCCTCTGAGGAAATCTGCAGTTCTTCTTCTGCATATCTCCCGTCTCTGTGGTCGTCTGCTTTATTATTTCTACATGCTTCATCTTTCCCAAACTCTGATACTTGCTTTCTTAACTCAGCAAGACCACTGTACAAGTTTCTTTGCTCCCTCCCTGTTCTGTGGTCCAGAAATGCCTCCAGGTATTCTATAGTGGTCTTAGTGCTCCACTTAATTTTCTTTATTTTGTGGATCACAGTACTGAACTGTTTGTTGCCCATTGTCTGAAAACAATTATTTCTTATATTTTGTACAGTTTTCTAGTTTTGGTTTTGTTTCTATTTTGTTTCTTTTATGGAACAGGAGAAGAAGCTTAGCCTCAGTTAATCTGTCCTGGCAAGTAGAGAATAGAACCCTTTTTGTAAAAGACTTGTTCTTTCTTCCTGACTCCCCACATGTATCTTTATTTATCCTTGAAATTCAGCAACTTTTTCCAGATAGGTCCACATGCTGAATGTTCTGTACCTTTTTTTTTTTTTCAGAGATACAATATATCTTTTCATCCCTACATTAAAGACTTAACCTTCATGTATTTTGCTTCATTCTTCTGGAACAGCAGTTCTGTGTGAGTTGAACATCTTTTGTCAAGGTTTCAGGTATTGCTTTTCATATTTTAATATCTTTTCCTTCTTTTGCTTTCATTTTGTGTAATTTCTTCGTGCCTTTCCATCAGGCCTTACAGTTTTCAGTAATGCTTATGTGTAATTTCGTTGCTTCTAATATGATCTTATATCTCCACTGTTTAATTTTCTCTTTTCCACTTATTTTCTGAATTCTGTTAGCTTTTATCTCCATCACCATGTAATCTAAGTTTTGAACCTCTGTTTTATTGTAGCTCTTCTTCATGCCATCCAACTCATGCCATTTGTAATTTTTTGAGACTATGGAGAAATAATTATCTGTTTTTTAACTCCTTGGAGAAATCTTGTGATACGTGCTGTTAATTGACCTTTTGCTCCTTTATTTTTTTTAATTAAAGTAATGTTTGAAATTTATTTTGATAATTTAATATTTTGTTTTGAGATAATTACTCATCTTTTAATGATGCCAGCCGTATTTTGGGGTTGGGAAAAAATAATGATATGAGGATGTCAGTATCTTTAATTTGCGTTTATTTTCTGGAGCAAATTTTCAAAACAAATGTCTGTCCTTTTCACCTGGTGGCATGTCTTCTCTTAGTTATTGGCATTTAAGTTGTTGATCATTCACAGAGGTGAAATGGAATAAATGACAGAGGGGAAACACATTTATTCCATTTCACCTCTGACAGTTCCAGCTGGATATAAGGTTAGATAATAGATAAACAAGTTGTATTAGTATGGTTTCTTCTTCAATGTCATCTCTCAGACCACTCTGTAGTGCCAAGCTGGATTTCTGCACAGGTATTCTCTCCTTCTCTGGTTGTCTGCCTATTCCTCTGAATGTAATTACTCAAAAGTGTTGTTGAATTCAATACGAAACATAGTAATAGTTATTTTGAAGAAACTGAATACTTCTTGAGGTATAAAGTGTGTACTTTGAGTCTTCTGCCTTATTTTGTTTTATGTTTCATAGTGTTTTGTAGACATGTCTCAAAAATTTTGTATTGTGGTTGCGGTCATTTTATTTTGCCTTTGAAGACACATCCACTTCCCACCCCCAGAACAAAACACACTACACAGTCTACTTTGCTCGTTCTGTGATACTGGTGAGTTTTGAGAGTGGGTAGTGTAAGGTCAGCCGAGAGAAAGGATGAGGAGACCCAAAGTCAGGCAAGCAAGCTTTATTGAGCTGCTTGGCTGCCTCACCACAGTTAGAGGAGGCAGCCCCGCTTGCAGACTATAGCAGGGTTTTATAGGGCCAGAACTGGGTCGGGGTGGGGGAGCTGAGTTTGAGGTGTAGGTGTCCTGACCGCCTCCTGGAGATGTTTTTTTGCCAGCTTTGTTATGAGAGGTTAAAAGACATGTTAACCCTATCCTGTAACTCTCTGGACAAACAGTTACCGGAGGGGTCCGTGAAGTGGCTGGGGTGGGGGGTGTCTGTCTTTTGCCCTGGGGTAGCTGTGTGGAGAGCGGAAGTGACTCTATTGTAAGGTCTGTGGGAGGGGAAGGGAACAGTCTGGTCGGGGTGACCTTAACAGGCAGTAGAACAGTAGTATAAAATTTCTCTTTAATTTTTAGTAGAATAATTAGCTTATTACTTAGGGAGAATAAATTGTTGCCTATTTTGTTGAAGAAGTAGAATATGCTTTGGTACTATTCTACTCCTAAAACAATGACTACAAATCATTTATGTCTACGTTTTCAAGAGCTTGGTTTCGCCACCAATAACTAAAGAATTTTTTTTTTTAAAAA
>NW_016812813.1:140276-143863 GCF_001698545.2 Rhinopithecus bieti
TTTTTTGAGACGGAGTCTCGCTCTGTCGCCCAGGCTGGAGCGCAGTGGCCGGATCTCAGCTCACTGCAGGCTCCGCCTCCTGGGTTTACGCCATTCTCCTGCCTCAACCTCCCGAGTAGCTGGGACTACAGGCGCCCGCCACCTCGCCCGACTAGTTTTTTGTATTTTTTAGTAGAGACGGGGTTTCACCGTGTTAGCCAGGATGGTCTCGATCTCCTGACCTCGTGATCCGCCCGTCTCGGCCTCCCAAAGTGCTGGTATTACAGGCTTGAGCCACCACGCCGGACCTAAAATGGAAAATCTTAAATTCTGTTTATTTTACCAAAATCTACTAAAAGCAGACATGAGGCCTCAAAAAACAAAATTCACATGGTGGCCATAGGTTTTCAGTTGTAGAAAGTATATTTTTGGGGAAAGCTCCAAATCACTTGTTCACAGCCTAGAGACTCTAAGAGAAAGTTTTTCACAAACACAGCCAATCATAATTAAAATTTCTATATTTGAATAGTCTTTTTTAACCATAGAAAAGTTAATTTACAATGGGAATCTTAACCGGATAGGGAGCCTTTTGACTAACATCAGTCAATGTATTCTTTTTCTGTGAGAAGTCAGAATGACTATTATCAAAACACAAAAGTAACAGATGCTGGCAAGGATGCAGAGAAAAGGGAACTTTTGCACACTGTTGGTGGGAATGTAAATTGGCACACCTCTATAGAGAAGAGTATGGAGATTTCTCAAAAAACTTAAAATAGGACTACCATATGATCCAGCAATCTCACTACTGGGTATATATCAAGAAGAAAGGAAATCAGTATCTCAAAGAGATATCAGTACTTGCATGTTTATTGCAGCACTATTCACAACAGCCAAGATATGAAATCCACCTAAGTGTTCATTAGTGAATGAATGAATTTTAAAAATGTGGCATACATACACAGGAGCATAGCCTAGAACTAAGCACACAGTTGACACAATAAACATATACTGCCTGTTTGTCTAGTTAGGATAATTTTTAGAAGAAAATGTGGATATAAGTGTAAATAAAAGTGAAAAAATAATATAAAAAGTCTATTTGCATAATGGTGATGATGTACATATGTGTGTGTATATATATGTTTATATATAAATTTCTTTGTCTGAATGGCATTCTTTAGACCTAGGCTAATAACAATTCCTAAGTTTTAAATGAACTACAGCATATGGTCAAAAAAATGGTTCTCTAATGAGAAAATTTACTATATGCACCTTCCTACAATAGTGCTTTAAAAGTGTTAAAATATAGATATCAACATCATATTGCATTTTCCTAAAGACCAAGGACTCTTGAAGGTTTTGGAGCAACAAGTGGATACTCCTCTATTAGTCAATAAAATATTCTGGATATATGCATATGCATTAATTAGTATTTTTTCTTTCTTATCGTTTTACATGTTCAGAGCCAATATGTTTTGCTCAAAGTATTGATTTTTGATTATATATTGCAAAAGGTTTACTTCTGACATTGAGGTTTTCTACTTAAATCATTCATCCATATCTCTAAGAGCTAAATAATATTTTAGAGTTTTTCCTGTAAGTGGCAATAAAATACACTTACTAAATGGAATCTTTTGTCTCCATGGAGTAGAGATTAAGTTTCAGGAAGCAGAGACACAGCTGCAGTGTGCTGAGCTCAGAGCTCGTTTTTCTAAGTCTTTGTCTTATAAGTTTGGTCAGATAAAATGTTTGATCTGAATAAACTGAAAATGAAAAAAAAAGATATATAAGTGCATTTAGAAATTCGTTTTTCTGTAACAATCCCCTGCAGTTTCTAAGAAAGATATCTTAGAATCCTTAAAAGTTTAGTATAATATGAATGGGAACAGAATAATTTTCTCTGAGGTGCTGTAAATGGAAGAGGTCCAACGCAATGATATGATAAATGTTTGAAGTGATGAATATCCAGTTACCCAGCTTTGATCATTACACATTTATGCTTATATCAAAATTTCACATGTACCCCATAAATATGCACAACTACTTTGTATTCATAAAATGTTTTTAAAAGATGTTCAAATATACCCATAATAGTATTTAGAACTTAAAAAATTCACAGAGCTCAATTCGTAAAACCCTTTGGCATACACAGAGGGGTAGGTAATTGCCTAAACTCATAGTGAGGGAACCAGCAGAGTCAGCCCTTGAATCCAGTAAACCTGATCTCCTCTATAGGCTCTCCCATTAAACATTCACATATAGGAAAAGTCCTCATTGCAGTTGTTCTGTTTGAAATGGTAATATGTAATATAAGCCTGGGTAAAACATTTACAATTAAATTGGATACTTTGAGCAAATAGAATCAACAACTGAGGTCCCAAGGTCATTTTAATCTTGAGTATGTTTTTCTTTCATTATCTATTCTTTGATAATTAAAATGTTCCAAAACAACGATAAGAACAAACATGCATACTTACTTTATCACACACTGAATACATGCTATTATGGGTTTTAAAAAACTTAAAATGTTTCCACATGCTATAGATAATAGGTTGCTCATGTTTCCTGGTGTTTTAGGTTTACGAAGTGCTTTCATGTTCATCATCTCTATGCTGTCTGCAAGATAAATAACATCTATCTTCTTTTAGACATGATGGGCTTGAAATTCCATAAGGATGTAATTTGTGTAAATAACTCAGCTTGGTGATGACAGAGGCAGGATTAAAACCTTTGTTCTCAAACTTTAATATACAACAGAATCCCCTTTTAAAGCACCCCTTTCTGGATCAGAATTTCCGATTTAGTATGTCTAGGTGGACACCTAAGAATCTACTTTTCTAACAAGTTCTCCTGTGATACTGACTTTGCCAGTCCAAAGACCCAAACACTGATGTAGTTAATGCTGGGACAGCTATCCGTATTCTCATGTAGTCGCTCTTATAGAATTGGAAACATTTCAAGAACAAGTGGTTTGCCTAACCTCTTTTCTTAAATGTATTAGTAAGTCCTCTTTATATTTAGCAAGTTATTAAAGTAGTATCTTATATTTTGGTTTGCCCATATCAATGACATTTTAAAATAAGAACTATATTTCAACATATATGTATCAAGTACATTGAAAGAAGTGTGAATCTATTACTAATTTTTTGTGGTGGCAGTTATTCTTAATATTTTACAATTATTATGTTAGGGTTATTGATAATATGCATACCACTATTGTAATGTTATATTGTTCTGTATTATTTGATCATACATTTACCTTTGCCTGTGAGATTTATACTTTGATATGGTTTCATATTGCTCTTCATTGTGTTTCTTGAATGTGGAATCTTTGTGTCCTAAACTAGAAGCTTTGTGCTCAATGTGATTATAAAATCATTAGACGTTGAATTTAAAATATAAGTCCATAAATAAAATTCTTATTAGAGACTGTAAGACGAATGTTAAAAGCTAACATCTAAGGATATAAGAGAAAAAGAAAAAATATAACATCTAATCAGTAATGTAACCATTATTTAATGTTTATTATTATTTTTACTTTTCTGCTTTTTAGTTTAAAGACATTTGCATGGGCAACAGTTTCAAGTTGCAGGATAAAATATAGTATGTCC
>NW_016812813.1:145938-150849 GCF_001698545.2 Rhinopithecus bieti
AAAAAAAAAAAAAAAAAAAAAAAAAGAGAAGAATGTGTAATCTACTGGGAATGCAGCCGAGCAGGTCTCAGCCTTATTTCACTCAGCCCCTACTCAAGATGGAGTTGCTCTAGTTTAAATGCCTCTGACACAACTTATTTCAATATGCAGGTAAGCTGGAAGGTCATTATTCTGTAGGATTTGTATGCTCTTTACACAGCTGTTCATTCAGGTATGAACTAGACTTTGAATATTTGCCTTATTAGAACTTAAGAGAAATTAAAGGAAAAAATAGAGCTTTAGGAGGTATTGACAATATTGGTTCTCTTAAGGCTTGAGGAGGTATCTTTCATGAGATCATTGTATGAATATCACATGTACTCCATAAGTATGTATAATTATTATATGTTCATAACAAGTAAAATTTTAAAGAAAAACAAAAAAATACTAAAGACAATGACAATAAATCCAGCATGTACTTGATACTTCCCTGTGGAACACTCCACCATAGCTTGAAATCCATAGGGCTTTTAGTTTCTTTTATTATGTACAAGGGTAACTAAAATTCCATACTGAGTCAACAACATCCAAAAAAGCTTTGGGAGCACAAATGTAACAACTTTTTACTATGCTGAGTACTGAAAACCCTGCTGTTAGTTGTTTTATCTTCTGCATGCATGGATGAACATCCCATATGAATCAGTTGCGTATGCTTAATGAGTCATGGAAAAGCCTGGATGCCCTCAAGTGGAGCTTGGAATCTTCAGGATGCAGCAACTCTAGTGGATGGCTTTGTTTTACCTTCAGCCATTATATCAGGTGTCATCAATTTCTTGATTCAATTAGTTCTCATTTAGACATAGTAATGCCTATTGACTTCTTAATTCACTTCTTCCAGTGTGACCAGATAACAACTCCTTTTTTTCTTCTTCCTTCTAGTGGTGGCTGTGATCAGGGTATCAGGTTGGAGTGGAAATGTGTGTAGAAGGGAATGAGGTCTGGGTAAAGATTCAAGAAAAGGCACTTAGTTCTTGCTCAGCCCCATATTGCCTACGTCACTTAATTTTCAGTGTTTTAGCTTCTTTATAGTTTCAATCAGCATAGTGTAACATCTGCCTGAAGGTCTCACAATATGGCTGTGAGGAACAAAATTAGTTTAGTATGTCATCATATGTGAGGCAGCTGAAAATGAAAGATTCATGGTAGCAGTAGGGGCAAAGGAAGAACTCTGGAAATTAGACATGTCTATTGAGGTGGTATAAGTGCTGTGGGTATTGACCTAGGCTAAGGAACATTTTTTTCCATGAAGTGGGAGAAGAGCTTGTTCACTTGCAAGAGTTAGGGGCCAGGGGTTGCAGAAGGGTCTAAAGGTTTAAGGAAAGTGGAAATATTAAGTCATTTCTAGGAATGTAAGTTTCTTGGATAGAGTTACCAGATAAATCACAGGATATAGGGTTAAATTTGAATTCGAAGTAAATTGTGAATAAAATGTTCATTATATGTATATCCCAACTATTGCATGTGAAATACACTAAAAATTATTTGTTGTTCATCTGAAATTCGTGTTTGTGCATTCTGTATTTTCATTTGTTGAATCTGCCAACACTAATCTTGGGAGAGTTGGGGATGTCAGCTTTGCTCCTTTCAGTTATTTTTGTGGAGGAGAAAGTTTCAGGTATTATAGCTTGCTATGTGCCTTAATACATTGTTGATTTGACACATGATATTTAAATATTGATAGCATTTTATAGTTTATGAAGCAGATTTATATGTATTGTTTAGGAAGTGGATGTATATATATATCATTTACAAAAATCTTATAAGTTAGGCATTATCATTCCCACTTTACATATAAGAAAACTGAAAATCCGAGTTTTCAGGTTACAATGCTTGTTCAAGTTTATATGGCTATTTAGTGAAATATTTAGCAATTAGAAACAGTTCTTTGATTATATGTGCAATGTTATTTCAACTATGACCAAGCTGTCTCTTAGACTGATTAGATCTCAGCGTTTTACGTTTTACCAGAAGCAGATTCTCTTTTTGTTTTCCATTATCTAAAACTAGTCCCAGCAGGCATTACTTCTAATCCAGTTGTTTTGCTTGTATGATTCCATTGAAGATTTAGTATTAATGAGATCGCTGTGAGTAAAATATACAGCACATTGAATTTGTCACTGTAGCTTCTCTTAACAAATGAATTGAACAAATGTAGTGTTACAGGAATTTACATTTTCTGCCCAGTTGGAAACCCAACAATTTATTTGCTCTGCAATTTTAAATAGCTACTTTTTACAAACAGTGTCCCAAATTGACTTCAAATAACGTAATTATAGTACAATATGTTCTTCTAAAATCTTCTCTAGATTTGTATGAATGGTCATTGCATGGCGAATTGTAACTAAATTTCTCCAGTGCAGCACATTTTCAAAGAGAACGTTAGCAAGGAAGTGTTTAATAGCAATAACGCACATGTAGTGACACTATAGGGTAGTGGTTCTCAGAATGTGGTCTCCTCAACTAGCAGCACCAACATCCCCTGAGGCCTTGTTATTGAGCTGGAAACTCCTAGATCTCAACCTAGACCTACAGAACCAGAAACTCTGAGGCAGGGTTCAGCAATTTGTATTTAACAAGCCCTTCAGGAGATTCTGATAGATGCAAAAGTGTGAGAACCATTACAGGACTAGCATCCTGCTGTACCTCCTGAGGGTGAAGAGTGAATCCTGGCTTGGAAAAGCTAATTGAGACACATTTCTGTTCTAAGAATACTTCCGTGGACAGCATTTGATGGTAAGTCCACCCCTTGGTTACCTAAAATCTTTACATGTCAGAAATTTCTCAGCAGGTAGGGGAGTGGACACGGTCAAAATAATGGAGAGATAGTTATGAAATTCAGTGAACAGAATTAATTGTTAAATGCAACAGTAAGCATTCTTCTGCTGTTAGGGGAAAACAGACATTTACCAAACTGTTGTTATATGTAAGGTACCATCATAAGTATTTTGCACACGTCTCATTTATTTCTCATAACCATCCTATAGTAGAGACATTATTATGACCATTTAATAGATGACAGAAATATCAAGTACTTTGTTCAAAGACGCACTGCTGGTGAGTGACCTTGGTTTGGTTTATAAGTTAATTATAGTTCATCTCTTTAATGAGTGTCCCCGGCCTCTCCACAGTATAAGGGGCGTCTCCTATTGCCACCTACCTTGAAATTGGTTCTCATCATCTTACAATGCAGTTTTCTATTAACTTGACAGATATCTTGAAACCAGAGGGTGAATACCAAAAGACACATCTAGAGGATTGTATGAAAGTGTTTCAGTTTCTCACTCTTGTCCCACCCGGGCCTTTTAAGAATTCCCTATAATAAAGCATATCAATATGTTAATGTCACAGTTTTATACTTTACAAAGAAAATTCATCAGTAACACATATAAGGAAAGTTGGTGTGTATCAGAGTTAGTATTAGAGATTAGTAGAGAAACAAATGACTATTTAACATGTGGTGATTTTGGATAATTGGTTACCAGAGCTTCAAACCCACCATGTATTTTTTTAAAAATTCCAAATGCATTAAAATCTAAATGTGAACCACAAAAGATGAAATATGTTTAAAATATTTATATGAAAGAGTTATGATCTTAGTGAGTAAAGAAAGTTTATTTTAAAAGATTTCTTTTAAAAAATACTACATCAAAATTTAAAACATTAATATGACAAAAGAAGATACCATGAAAAAGTTGAAAGATATATGACAGATTAGAAGATATTTCCAACATATGCAATGAAGACAGGACTGGAAACCAAAATATATGACAACATTCTACAAGTGAATAAGAAGAGTGTGAACAATTCAGGAGATAAATAGACACCAAACACAAATAGGTAATTTACAATAGAGAAAATTGTGGAATAAATATGTGAAAATATGCTATACCTGTATATTAATCAGGAAAAGGAAAATGTAAACATCAGTGAAATACTATTTTATAGTTTTCATGTTGGCAAAACTATAAAATCTGTCAATAACCAGTATATACTTCTGATAAGTGCATAAATTAGGCCAATTGTTTTGCAGAGGACAATTTGGAAATAGCTAGAAAATCTAAATATGTGCATACACTAAGACCCAGCAATTCTACTTCTAGATATGATTTCTGTGGAAGTTTTCCTATTTGAGTGCAAAGATATACACATCATAAGTTCACTGCAGTGCAGTATGTACTAGTTAAAGATTGGATATGCTTTAAATGTCCATCAATAGGAAAATGGACAGAGAAAGTTTGGTGTATTTTTGAGGTATGATGTTATGTAGCAGTTAAAAATAATGAATTAGATCTATGCATCAACAATGATAGATTTCTAAAATCTAATTTGGGGGTAATAAGTAATTTGTAGGAAGATACACATAGCATGGAAGCATTTGTGTAATTTAAAAATATGTGTGACAGTTTTATGTATGTGTGTGTGTGTGTGTGTGTATGGATTGGTAGGATAAACATAAAATTCAGTTGTTTCCTCCAGGGAGAAGCTAAGGTAGGAGAATGGGATTGAGGAAGGAATTCTAGAGACAAATTTTATCAGAAATATTTAGTGGCTTATATTTTTAAAATATGACATAAGTGTGTAAGTATGGAAAAATATTAACCTAAGTCTTTGCTGTTATAGTCTCTGCATTTTTTGTATTATTAATCTTATTTTTTCTAAAATAGAAAAAAATGCCCTGAAGCTCAGGGAGGTATGTAAATTGCATGAGACAGCCAAGTTAAAAAAATATATCGCTGTGTAAAGGTCAATTCAAATGCAATAGAAAGGCTAATTACATCAACAGAAAAGTGAAGTATTTCAGATGGGTCCAGAGATTTTTCAAGTCTTTTTTAGTAAAACATTACTGACTAATCCCAGTCCTTTTGGGAAGGG
>NW_016812813.1:152546-155285 GCF_001698545.2 Rhinopithecus bieti
CTTTCCACTGCTCAGGACAAATCCCTTGGCATCATCATTAATCCTCTCTTTCTTTTACACCCTATACCTAATGATTAGCAAGGTTTTTAAAAAAGTTTCCAAATGGTAGTGTTTTATTTTTAATTATAATCTGTTTTTCCATTTTGCTCAAATAATTATTTCTGTATATTCCTACATTTGTAGTTTAATATTTCTCTTCTGTTAATTATTAGCAAATCTTGCTGGATATAACTGAAAAATACATCCATAATGTATCAATCAGTCCAAAACCCTAGATTGAAGAGCAATCCCTGGGAGTGGTATCCCAATTCAGAGAAACAGGGACACCAGAGACAAAGGAAGCAGGTAGTTAATATAGCAGTGAGGGAAGAGAGTCAGGAGATCGTAGTAAGTATATGGTCATTTTTTTGGAATACATTGCAAAAATCAAAGAAAGGAAACTTTATAGCCATGAAGCAAGAAAATCTAATCTACCACCTTCCTACAAGTTTAAGAAAATGAATTTCACATAAAAAGAAACAGCAGATTATCATGAGAGAATATTATAGAAATGTATTATTAAATAAACAGAGGCCAGGCGCAGTGGCTCACGCCTGTAATCCTAGCACTTTGGGAGGCCAAGGTGAGTGGATCACCTGAGGTCAGGAAATCGAGACTAGCCATGGCAAAACCCCGTGTCTACTAAAAATACTAAAATTAGCTGGGCGTGAGAGCACATGCCTGTGATCCCAGCTACTTGGGAGGCTGAGGCAGGAGAATCGATTGAACCCAGGACTCGGAGGTTACAGTGAGCCGAGATGGTGCCACTGCACTCCAGCCTGGGCAACACAGCAAGACTCCGTCTCAAAAAACAATAATAATAATAGAATAATACATTTACATAATACATGAACAGAATAGTATCAGTACAGGCAATAAAAGCTTTCATAGAAAGGCACATCCACAAAACAAATATGTTACCTAGGATTTCAAAACAAGGTAAAAGGAATTAACAAAATAATATAAGATATATAAAAATAATGTAAATGTGAATTGCACAAATTTAGGGTGATGTGATTATACCCTGAAAATAATTAAGTAATTTTAGAAATAAAGACTATATTAAAAGGATTATAAGATTAATTAAACATGGAATAGTGCTTCTTAAGGAAAATAAAATTTGAGAAGAATAAACTTTAAAAGAAGCAAAGAAAAGATAAAGATTCAGAAGAAAGTTCAGTGGGTTGGTTTTGAGAGTTAATAGGACCCTGACTGCTTTATTCATTTCTGACAAGCTCCTTGAACTTACCCACAAAGTGGACTGTGCAAAAATCCCTTCTAGTTTCAGCTGCTGTTTGCAAATAGACTCTGCATATTCCCCAAGCAACTTAAGGATTTGCCTTTTCTTAGGTATTAGGAAATATGCTTAGCAAAGAGCCCCCCACTTTCTTCTGTTTCCTTTGACTCAATATAAAATTCTTGATTCATATTTCTTGAGTTTTTAAAATTAGTTGCTCCATTGTGTTCTGATATAAAATTTTGCTACTGAAAATATACATACAACAAAATCCCTAAGGAAAAATTAATTAATAAGATTAAATTGTAGGCCAGGTGAGGTGGCTCATACCTGTAATTCCAGCACTTTGGGAGGCTGAGGCAGGCGGGTCACCTAAGGTCAGGAGTTCAAGACCACTTATACATACTAAGTAACATAAAAGACCTAAGCTATGTTATGAATAGAGTAGAAATTCATTTATATATAGCACTTAGAACTCCATTAACAGGAGTTCACTTTACTTTCAACTAATGTAGACATTGTCTACAACTGACTATATCTGAAGCCAAAAAAACCCCAATAAATTAAAAATATACATAAATTATATATCATAATTCTCTCACCATAATGCAATATAATTAGAAATTAATAACAAACCAGAAAATAATATAATCCATCTGGAAATTTTAAAGCATATTCCTAAATTAAGTATCAAAAACAATGTTAAATAGTAGTGTAGAGAGTGGGCTTCTCATCTTGTTCCTGATGTTGGTGAAAAAGTTTCTGATTTTTCCTCCAATGGTAAGTAAGATGTTGGACAAATATGTATATGTGTACGTATTATGTGAGTGTGTGCATGTGTGTGTATATACAAACATATATACATATATGTACACATACATATACATATATACATATATGCATATCTGTGTATGTATATATACACATAGGTATCATTGATATATATGAAAATATATAGGTTAATGTATAGGTTTCCATCTATCTTATCTTTTTTATTGCAACCTCATCCATTGCTCTTTTATTGACAGTTTTCAGAATGAATGAGTATATCAAAACCATTCATGTATATATGGTGATTATATATTTTTTCATTAGCTGTTTTAAAATGCTGTGTTATCTTAATGCATTTTCTAATATTGAATTATTAATATATTTGCATATCTGCAATAGTACCCGTTTGGAAATGATGTATTTAATGTACAGTACTAGTAAATTCTTTGTTGTGTTATTTGCCTGGCTAATGTTAAAACACATCAGAAAACAAATCTGGAAATTTTCTTCTTTTATAAACTCTGGAATATTTTAATAATGTTGGAATAATCTAATCATTAAATGTTTGACAGAATTTCCCTGTAAAAACATCTTGTTTTCATGCCAGAGAAGCTCTTCTGATACTTTCTCTATTTTCTCTGTGGTAGTTGGTTTGTTTAGATTTTCTGTTCCTACTGAGACCAATTTTAAAA
>NW_016812813.1:155985-163128 GCF_001698545.2 Rhinopithecus bieti
ATATAATATATATGGTTATATATATAAATTACATATCCTATTACCATATTATACTATATATATTATACACATACTATATATATAAATTATATATCATATTACCATATTATACAATAATTACCATATATTATATATATATTATATTATATATATGGTCATATATATTACCATAATGCAGCTGTCAAAACTGAGAAGCTAACATTAATACATCACTCCTAAACTCCAGACTTTGGATTCCACTAGATTTTTATTTTTGTGTTCCATGATACCACATCACATTTAATTAACACTTTTTATAAAAATAACTGCAATACGATTATCATGCTTTAAAATAATAATTCCTTAATATCATTAAATATCCACTTAGGATCCAAATTTAAACTTTTCTCACAAGTGGCATGTGTTTTTGAAATGTTTATTTGAATCAGGATCCAAAGAAGATCCACAACTGTGGTTGGCTAATACCTCTTATGTGTGCTTTAATGTATAGGTTTCACTTCCGTCTCATTTTTATTGCAATGGATTTAGTTTATTTATTTTATTGCAATGTATTTAATTTAAAAATTGAGTCATTTGTCCTGCACAATTTCCTAAAATTTGAGTATTGCTGATGGATTCTCCATGGAGACATTTACAAGATCCCTCTGTCATACATGTTTACATACAGAAGTCTGATCGACGATTAAAAATACCCACACATTTGAGGGCAAAATTTTGAAATTAAAAAATGTAAAAAATCAAGAGAAAAGGAAAGACGTTAGATCACTGGAGAATCCAGAGAAAAACTCAAAGATGCTTCTCACAATTGTCTGGCCACGTTTTCTTAGAGCATCTGTGATATGCTGGGGCTCCACGTTAGCCCCCAGTTGCCTTGGAAACTCCGAAGCCAGAAGGCTGTTATGGCTGAGTCGTGCAAACAGCAAAGATGGCAGCCCACCCCTCCCTCTGGGAGCTCTGTTCCAGGGAGTCCCGAAACCTTTGTCAGCTGGTGAACACTGGTGGGGTTAGCTGGAGACCCCAGTTGGGATGCTCCACCCAGTGATGAGGAAGGAGATCAGGAACCTGCTTCAAAAAGCAGTCTGGCCACGTTTCATAGGGCAGCTTTGCTGTGCTGGGGTACCACTTCTGCCCCCAGTCTTCTTGGACTCTCCAGAGCCCAAAGGCTAGAACAGCTAAGTCACCCAAACAGCAAAGCTAGCAGCCTGCCATCTGATAAAATTCTGAACTCTGTTCCAGGGAGTTTTCAAATATCTGACAGATGGAGAACGCTGATAGGGTGGCTGGAGGCTCTGTTTGGGAGGTCCTGCCCAGTGAGGAGGAACGGGATCAGGGACTCACTTAAGTAGTCTGGCCACGTTCTTGTAGAGTAGTTGTGCTATGCTGGGGCATCGCTTTCGCTCCCTGTTGGTTAGGACTCTCCCAAACAGCAGAAGTGGTGGTCTGCCCCTCTCCCCAGCAGCTTTGTCCCAGGTAGGTGCAACACTGCTACTGGTTGCTGGCTGGAATTCCAAGCCAGTGGTTCTTATCCTGTGAGGTGCCGCGAAAGTGGGGCCCACAGATCGTCACTACTCAGCCCTCTGGATTCAGCCTTTTTCCTAGGGGTATGAACCTCCCGCTTTTCCAGAGTTGCAGTTACTTTTGCTAGGACTCCCAGAAAGCCAGGGTATCTAAAGCTCCTGGATCTCTGTGCATTCCTGAGCGGTTGCTCTGTGAAGACTCCATGTAGCTGTGTGTGTCAGACTGAACGCCCTTGTGGAATGGGTTCATGAGGCGATCTCCTGACCCAAGGGTTGCAAAAATCTATTGGGAAAGTATGGGATCCTGGAGTCACACATTCTCTCACAGGTTCTCTGGGTGGAGGAGCTTCCCTTGGCTCCATGTCACTCTTGGGTGGGCTGTCATCCTGCCTTTTCTCCTTTCTCCATGGTTTGAGTTGTTTCCTTGATTAGTCCAAATGTGAGTACCTGGATGTTTTAGTTGAAGGTGCTGTATTTACTTGCCTGTTCACTTCCTCTCTGTAAGAGCCATGCATATTAGCTGCTTCTAGTCAGCAATCTTGGCCACTCTTCGCATGCTTAGTTATAAAAGAAATTGCCAAACTGTTTTCCAGAGTGGCTGTAACATTTTCTATTTCCAGAAGCAATGTATGAGTGACTCACTTATTCCACATCCTCGCTAGCATTTGGTATTTTCTCTATTTTATAGCCATTCTGAAAATGTGTTATGATATAGCATTGTAGTTTAATTTGAAATTCCCTGACAGCTAAAGATGTTGATCATCTTGTGTTTTTTGCCATCTCTATATATCTTCTTTGGTGAAATGTTTGTTTGATGTATATGGTACATTTTCTAATATTCTTTTCTGTTGAATTATTTTAATTTTAATTATTATGGGTACATAGTAGATATATATACTTATGGGGTAGGTGAAATATTTTGGTAGTGGCATGGAAAGCATGATAATCACCTCATGGAAAATTGGGTATCCATTCCTTCAAGCACTTATCCTTTATGTTACAAACAACCCAATCTGGTTACTTGTTATTGGTCTTTTCAGGTTTAGGATTTATTTCTGGTTCTATCTTGGTAGGTTGCATGTGTCTAGGAATTTATCTATTTCTTGTATGTTTCCCAGTTTATTGGCATGCTGTTGCTCATAGTAGCCACTAATGATCTCTTCAGTTTCTTCATTATCAGTTGTAATGTCTCTTTTTTAATCTCTGATTTTATTTATGTGAGTCTTCTCTCTTTTTTTTTCTTAGTCTGGCTAAGGGTTTGTCAATTTTGTTTATCTTTTCAAAAAGCCAACTTCTCTTTCATTGATCTTTTGTATTGTTTTATTCATTTGAAATTTATTCGTGATCTGATCCTTATTATTTCTTTTCTTCTCTTAATGTTGGGTTCAGTTTGCTCTTGCTCTTCTGTTTCTTTAAGATGCATCATTAGGTCATTTATTTGAGGTGTTTCTTCTTTTATAATGTAGGCAATAATAGCTATACATTTCCTTCTTAGTACTGCTTTCACTGTATACCACAAGTTTATACATATTGCGTTTTCATTATCATTTGTTTCAAGTTGCTTTTCAATTTTCTTCTTGATTCCCTCATTGACCCTCTGCTTTTGGTAGTCTTTTGGGTTGAGCCTGCTTGATGTTCTATAACCTCCTTGAATGTTGATGCCTGAAGATGTTTTTTGGTATCTGGGCATTGAAGAGTTAAGTATTTAGTATAGTCTTCACAGCCTGGGCTTGTTTGAGCCTGTCCTTCCTTAGAAGGCTTTCCAGGTATTTGAAGGGAGTTGGGCCTCAAGCCTAATATCTGTGGTTTTTGCAGACTCATAGATGTATCACCTTAGTGGTCGCGAATTAAATCCAAAAGAATTATTTGAATTATCAGGCATATACTCTTGTTCTTTTCTCTTACTTCTCTTAAATAAATGAAGTATCTTTCTCTGTACTGAGCCACGTGGAGTTGGAAATGTGCTGACACAAGCAACACTGTGGCCACCACAACTGGGACTGTACTGGGTCAGACCTAAAGCCAACACAACACTGGGTCTTGCCCGAGGCCCTTCCCTTTAGGATGTCAATTTCCCTCAGTCCCCAGGCATATCCAGAGCTGTTGTCTGGGAGCCAGTGATTGGAGTGAAAAACCACAGCAGTTTACCTGATGTTCTATTCTACTGTGGCTAAGCTGATACCCACACCGCAATACAAAGGCCTTCCTGCTTTTCCCTCCACATTTCACAGGCAGAAGAATCTCTCTCTGTGGCAACTACCACCACCAGTCCACAGGTTTTCTGACAGGCGACTTCCAATGTTCACTTAAAGTCCAAGGGTTCTTCTGTGAGCTCGTGGTGAATGCTGCTGGGCCTAGGACTTACCCTTTAAGGCAGTGTGCTCCCCTCTGGCCCAGGGCAGGTGCAGAAATGCTATCCAAGGGCCTAAGCCTGGACTCCTGGACCCTACGGGCCTGCTTGTTGCTCTACCCTACTGCAGTTGAGCTGTGATATAGTTTGGATATTTGTCCCCAGCCAAATACCATGTTGAATTGTAATCTCCAGTGTTGGAAGTGAGGCCTGATGGGATGTGTTTGAGTCATGGGGGCAGATCCCTCATGGCTTGGTACTGTCTTTGTGATACTGAGTGAGTTCTCATGATGTTACAAGACCCCACCACTTACCCACAGGTACCTGTTGGATCAGGGTTTTCACACTATAGTCCTTTCTGTTGTTCGCCAGACATATGTTACAGGAAAGGGGTCCTGATCCCGACCCCAAGGGAGGGTTCTTGGATTTCACGCAAGAAAGAATTCAGGGAGAGTCTGCAGTGCAAAGTAAAAGCAAGTTTATTAAGAGTCAAGTGGTGCAACAATAGCTACTCCATAGAAAGAGTAGGACGTTCCCAAAAGTAAGAGGAGGAACGCATCCGCCCTAGGTACCATGCTTGTACATATTGGGAGTTGTGCTCTGCTACAAGGGTTTGTGATAAAGGATAAATTTTCTTAATTACTGTATTTTGCAAGAATTGATATTATTATCTTTAAAGCAAAATTAGGAATGCCTTTGTTCTCCAGATATTGGAATATCTGGACACTCCCAAGTCTGGGCCTGTTGAGTCAACATTTTTCATTTGTTCCCTTAACCGTAAACATCTAGAGGCTAAGAATGCCTGACTTTCTGAGAATGCAGCCAGGCAAGTCCAAGCCTCATTTTCCTACCCCTCACTCAAGATGGAGTTGCTCTGGTTCAAACACCTCTGACAATGAGCTTTGGTTGTTTAAAAGTGTGTGGCACCTCCCCTTCACCCAACTCCTTCCCTCACTTGCTCCTGCTTTCCTGCTTTCACCATGTAACATGATTTTTCCCTCTTTGCCTTGCCCTGTGATTGAAAGCTCACGGAGGCTTCACCAGAAGCCAGGCAGATGCCAGCAACATGGCTTCCTAGAAAGTCTGAAGATCTGTGAGCCAGTTAAACCACCTATCTTTATAAATTACCCAATCTTAGGTATTTCTTATAACAATGCAAAAATGGCCTAATATAAAAAAATTGGTACCAGTAGTGGAGTATTGCTATAAAGTTACCTGAAAATGAGGAAGCAACTTTGGAATCAGGTAATGAGCAGAGTTTGGAAGAGTTTGGAGGGTTCAGAAGCAGACATGAAGATAAAGGAAAGTTTAGATCTTCTTCAAGACTGCTGAAGTGGTTGTGCCCAACATGCCCGTACTGATATAGACAGTGAAGTCCAGGCTGAAGAGATCTCAGATGGAAATAAGGGACCCAATGGGAACTGGAGCAAAGGTCATGTGTGTTATAGGGACAAAGAGCTTGGCTGCATTCTGTTCATGCCCTAGGGGTTTGAGGGGTTTGTGGAAGTATGAACTTTATAATGTTAATTTAGAATATCTGGTGGAAGAAATTTCTAGGCAGCAAAGCATTGAAGATGTGGTCTGGCAACTTCTAACAGCCTGCACTCAGATGTGAGAGCAGAGGAATGACTTAAAGTTGGAACTTATAATTGAAAGAGAAACAGAACATAAAAGTTTGAAAAATTTGCAACCTAGCCATGTGGCAGAGAAAGAAAAAGCGTTTTGGGGAGAGGAATTCAAGCAAGCTATGGAACAACCAGTTGTTAGATAAATTTGAATAATAAAAAAGAAGTAAGTGCTACTATCCAAGACAATAGAGAAAAAGCCTCCTAGGCATTTCAGAGATCTTCACAGCAGCTACTCCCATCACAGACCTGGAGGCCAATGAGGGAAGCATGGTTTCATGGCCCAGGCTTAGGTCCCCACTGTTCTGCACAGCCTTGCAAGACTGCTTCCCACATCCCAGCAACTCTGGCTCCAACCTCAGCTCAAGCGCCCCAGATACTGCTCATGCCACCACATTGGCAGTCGCAAGCTGTAAGCCTTGGCAGCTTCCACATGGTGTTAAGCCTGTAGGTACACAGAAGACAAGAGTGAATGAGGCTTGGCAGCCAATGCCTAAATTTCAGAGGATATATGAGAAGGCCTGAGTTCCCAAGCAGAAGGGAACTCTCTTGCTTGTTTCTGCTTTCACTATGTGACGTGCCTGTTCTCTCTTCACTTTCTGTCATGACTGAAGCTCCCTGATACTTCCCCAGGGAAGGCTGTGAAGAAGGGATTTGTGGGTTTGGAACCCCCACATAGAGTCCCCATTTGGAACAGTTCCTAATGGAGCTGTGAGAAGGGGGACAGCATTCTCCAGACCCCAGAATGGTAGATCCACCAGACTTGCAACCTCAGTGTGGAAAAGCCACAAACTCTCAACCTGCAAGAGCAGCCATGGAACCTGAACCCTGAAAAGCCACAAGAGTGGAGTTGCCCAAGGCCTTGGGAGCCCACCCCTTGCACCAGTGTGTCCTGGATGTGGGACATGGAAACAAAAGGGATTATATTTTGAAGATTTAATATGTAATGACTGCCCTGCTGAGATTCAGACATGCATGGGGGCTGTATCCTCCCCCCCCTTTTTTAATCCAATTTATCCCTTTCAGAATGGGAATCCTTACCCAATGCTAATACTCCCATTGTAACTTGGAAGTAAATAACTTGTTTTGATTTTACAGGCTCATAGGTGAAAATAACTCATTTCCAGGTAAGACTTCAGATTTGGAACTTGGGACTTTTGAGTTAATGCTGGAATGAGTTAAGACTTTAAAGGGACTGTTGAGAAAGCATGATTGTATTTTTTTAATGTGAGAAGGAAATGAGATTTAGGAGCAGCCGGGGCAGAATGATATAGTTTGGATATTTGTCCTCGCCCAAATCTCATGATGAATTCTAATCCTCAGTGTTGGAGGTGGGACTTGGTGGTAGATGTTAGGGTCATAGGGGAGGATCTCTAATGGTTTGGTACTCTTTTTGTGATAATGAATGAGCTTTTGCAAGATTGGGTCATTTAAAAGTGTGAAGCACTTTCCCCCTCAACACTCTCTTGCTTGTTTCTGCTTTCACTATGTGACGTGCCTGTTTTCTCTTCACTGTCTGCCATGACTGAAAACTCCCCGAGGCTTCCCCAGAAGCCAAGCAGATGTCAGCCCCACGCTTCCTATAAAGTCTGCAGAACCATTAGCCAATGAAACTGTTTTTTCTTTATAAATTACCTAGTCTCACACATTT
>NW_016812813.1:163271-182827 GCF_001698545.2 Rhinopithecus bieti
CAAGAACAGCCTAATACAAGCTGGTAACTAAGGTACAAGACAAATCCTCTTTACTTTTTCCTGTGCTTTTCTCAGTCAGATGGAGTCTTTGACCATAACTTCCTCAGCTGGGAATGTGCTTGGTCATACTTGAAGCTACCATCCTTCAGAGGCCAAGGTCCACAGCATACTCCTTGGGTATCACTCCTGGTTATTAGGGCCTAAGGACTCTAATGATGGTGATGAACGCTGGCAGGACTGGGTCTTTTCCTTCAAGGCAGTAGGTTCCCTTCTGGCCCAGGGTGTGTCTAGAAATGTCATCTTGGAGGTAGAGCCTGGAATGGTGTCCTCACAACTCTGCCCAGTGTCCTATCCTACTGTGGCTGAGCTGGTATCCAAGATGCAAGACAAAGTCCTCTTTACTCTTCCCTCTCCTCTCTTCAAGTAGAAGGAAAGGGTCACTTTTTTATTTCTGTGAGCTTCACTGCCTGGGGTTGGGGAAGGGATGGCACAATAACTCCCTCAGCTGCCTATCTGGTGTCTCCCTAGGTCAAATGCCACCCTGGCTCTTAGCCCAGCTCGGCACTAGGATTTTCCTAGGAGTTGCAATCCTTGTGTCCTAGGCTGTCTTTCAAGTTTACCTAGAACCCAAGAACGCTTCAGCCCACTGTGGCAAGGCTTCCTGAGAGACTCGAGTTCTGACTGATGGGGTGGGCTATTCTCCTCTGGCTAGGTCTGGTCCAAATGCTTCTTTTGTACATGGGCCCTGGTTGCATCCAGGATGGCTTTATTCTCGGTTGTGACAGGGAAGCACTGAGTTCAATGTAAAGTCCCCCAGTCACCGCACTGTCCTTCTCCAAGTGCACAGCTGTTGCTGGGGGATGGGGGAGGGGTGGCATCAGCAATTCAAGACTATCTCTTCTACCCTCCTTAATGCCTTTTTCTGTGATACAGATTTAAAACTAGGTACTGTAATTGCTCATCTGATTTTTGGTTCTTGTGATGGTGCTTCCCTACATGCAGATAGTTGTTAAAATGTGGTGTTCGGCAGGGGGGATGAACAGTGTAAGCTTCTAGTCCACCATCTTGCTCCACCTCCTTCTGTTGATTTTGATAATAATTCTTTATATATTCTATACACAAGTATTTGTTGAATATACAGTTTGCAAGTATTTTCTCCCAGTTTCTAGCTTGCTATTTCATCCTCTTCAAATAAACTTTCAGAGAGAAAAATATGCTTTTAAAAAAATGTTGATAAGTTCCAATTTATTTACTTTGCATTTTATGAATTACTCTTTTGATATCAAGCCTATTAACTCTTTTGCTTTGTCTTGAATCTCAAAGATTTTCTCCTAAGATATATATATACGTATATATGTACATATATATAAATATACCTAAGATATATATACGTATATATATGCGTGTATTTATACATATATATACACATACATAAATGTGTGTGTGTATATATGGTTTTGCATGGAATATTGAAGACTGTGATCTATTGTGGGTTAAATATGTGAGGTACTGCTCAGTTAATCCTTGGGAGGTGGTTTATGGGTGCCCAATTACTCCAGCATTATTTGTTGAAAAGGTTTCCTCAGTTGAATTGCCCTTGCAACTTCATCCAAAATTTGTTGGGTATATTTGTGTGAGCCTACTTCTGGGTTCTCTATTCTGCTCTATTGATCTATGTGTCGATCTCTCTGCCAATATCACACTGTCTTGGTTAACGTATCTGTAAAATAATCTTTAATATGATAGACTGATTCTTCTCAGTTTATGCTTCTTTATTAGGATAGTAGGTGATAGCTGTTGGAGGACCTGTGTCTTCTCATATTAAGTTTAGAATATGCTTATATATATCTACAACAGGTGTGTCCAATCTTTTGGCTTCCCTGGGCCACATGGAAAGAATTGTCTTGGGCCACACATGAAATACACTAACACTAACAATAGCTAATGAACAACAACAACAAAAAAAAAATCACCAAAAGTGTCTCATAATGTTTTTAAAAAGCTTATGAATTTCTGTTGGGCCACATTCAAAGCTGTCCTGGGCTACCTGTGGCCTGTGGGCTGTGGGTTGGACAAGGTTGATGTACAGCAAACCTTACTTTGATTTGGATAGAAATTTAATTAAGCCTTTAAGTAAATGTGGAGAAAGGTAACATCCTTACTATGTTGTCTTCCAATTCATAAACACAGTGTACCACCTCTCCACTTGTTCATGTCTTCTTTGATTTCTTTCATTAACATATGTAATTTTAAATATTCAGATGTGCATGTTTGCTAAATGTCATTATAAAAGAGACCACGTTTTACATTTCAGTTTATAAATATTCCTTGTTAGTATATAGAAATATGATTGGTTCTTAGGTGTTGAACTTGTATCCTGCAACCCTGCTATTATCTAAACTCTTCTAATGTGCTAAGATCTGATTGGTGTTGACCTAAAGCCATTTTGTTATTGTTAATATAAGTTTATTACCATATTTAGAGTTTGTGTCAAAAAAACTTGTAAATAATATTCCTGCTACCTTTGTATCTGGAAGTGCAGGAAAAAGAAAAAACATCATTATTCTTGTGACTTTTCTCAGTGGCTTAAATATATGCTACGTAACAGGCACATGAGCCATATAATTGGTTAGGTTAAGTAAGCTTTCATTTAATCAAATCAACAAATATTTAGTGAGAGTCTGCCATGTGTAATGTACTGTAACAGCTTCGTGTATTTTTTCTTCAATTATCTAATATTCTCCTCTCTTCTAAATGGTGTTGTAGTTTGATTTGGGGAAACTTAGCAGGACAAATAAGGCTTTACGTAAAGCTTTCAGTTAATCTGCATGTATCTACACCAGTGTTCCCATGACGTACCTCAAAAAGGATTTATAATGTCTCAAAAAATTGGAAAAAATAAATTCCACCACGATATATATAATGTAAACCAGTTATCTAAATATAATGTATATTCCTATTATAAGTCTGCATAAAGTATACAACCAAACAAAAACAACTGCAGATGAAAATAAGTAAAAGGATAATTTTAGAATAGTAATATTTAGAGAATAATTCCTCAATTCAGATTGTTAGTATATTTTCTTGTCTGCATGTATGCACTGGCATTAACTATGTGTCCACTTTTATCAGTGAATTATAACAGAAATGAATTTCAGATAATAAAGTCATAAACATCTGGGTTTTGCAGCACATGGTATGCTGAAGTTTGAATATGAAATGATCTTGATTTGATTTCCAATAATAAAAGGAAACAGGATAGAATGAGATAATTTATGGTATTGTGCTGCTGAGAAATAGTCTCCCTTACACACTTGCTTACAGTCTCCTTTATGGTCACATACTGTTCCATGTCTTCAGTGCCCTTGAGAACTGAGTTATATCAGTTTCTATAAGACAGTGCTTGGCATACAATAGGCACTCAATAAGTTTTATGAATGAAAGAATAAATTGCAGTGTGTAACATTTCAGCATCAAATTTGAGAATCCACTTCAGGCAAATATTGAGAATTTATCAACATCATCTTAACATCATTTTAATAGTCACAGACTTGTAAAAGAAGTAAAGTGACAAAACTGCTAACAATACTTGCCCTCACCCACAGACAGATACAGACCAGCCAAAGATAAAAACATACTAAATGTTTACAATTCTAGTGCCGGTGACTGAGACTGCAGGTGAGTGAGAAGGCCCAGATCGTGGTGGTATAGCCTAGATCTAATTCACACAGCTGTTGAGTACTGGAATACTGGATGGCAGGATAGGAGAGATAGTATTCCTGCTCTTCCAAAGCTGCCAGCAATATCAACAAATAATTTCAAGAACCCTCCTTCTGTATGTAATTTGTATAGCCTTGCTGTATCATCAGTGTTTTGCATGCTGTAGGCACTCAATGAAAATTTGCCAAGAAATACACAAATCAGAGGAGTTTGACAGAGTTATGAAGGCAAAGAGCAGCAATAACAGGAATCCTAGATTTAAATGATGACCAAAATGGCATGACACAATTGGTATGCAAAACAGGTTCAAAAGTCTATTGAAGGACGAAAGGACGTAGGAAGTGGATTCCTGGCAAACGAAGGGGAAAGTTTCAGAGAGGACCAAAGTTGCTCCAATTACTGGGGTTCCCAGTGAGGTGAGGAGAGAATTAGGTTTGAATTGCAAAGGAATATTTAGTCTCAAGTTTTGTTAGTGGATGATGATTTGCACATAGATACCACCTAGGAATTCCATGTCTATTTGCTGTCTACATGCTTAAGGCTGAATCGGTGTCATATATTATGTGAATTAAAATTACAAAAATAACATCATAATTACAGTGTTTTTCCTGTTTTACATATTGCTAGAGGTTTAAGAAATGAAAACATAACTCTTTAATGCAATTTACCTAAGAAAATTCGTGAAAATATGCACAAGGGAATATACTATACACATTCCCATTTTTTCTTTATTGCATTTTAATCTAAACACTTATTTTCTGTCTATATGGAAAATCTTTTAGGATATTTCACTTTAATTAGTAGTAACTCTAATAAGTACATCTAAAAAAATATTCGATACTGGTGAAACCAATAGACTTTTGACCACACAGACAAGGTTTTAAATCTTTTATATGAGTGCCTCTTACTTGAGAAAAATGGTGCCCTCCTCTCAAGAAACTTAAACTCTGGTGGAGGGAAGACATAAAGTGTATGATACATAACATCATCCACATAAAGATATATTGTAAAGATAATAAGAGTTATATGAAACTGAGTTGTGGGGAAATGAGATGCTTTAAATAAAGATGATCAAGGGACATCTCCCTAAGGAGTGAATGGTTGAGTTGAGATTTGAATGACCTGAAGGGGACAGCCATGCTAAAGTCTGAGTAGAGTATTCCAAGTAGAGGGATCAGATAGTACAGTTGCCTTGAAACAGAAATTGTTTGTCATATTCTAGGAACAAGAACAAAAAGGGGGCCAGTGTGGTTAGAACAGAGTGAACAAGGAATGTATATTGCTATTACAAGTCTGCATAAAGTATACAACCAAACAAAAACAATTACAGATGAAAATAAATAAAAGGATAATTTTAGAATAGTAACATTTAGAGAATAATTCCTCAATTCAAATTGTTAGTATATTGTATTTCCCTGTCTGCATGGACAAAAGCATTGACAGGAAAAAAAAAAAAAAAAAAGAGAGAGAGAGAAAGAGAGGACTCATGGAGCCACTGTAGCCCAGAGTTAGTGTTTTCTATTTTGTTCCATGTGTAAAAAAATGTTGGTGAGGAGTGATATATGTTTTAATTTTGTTTATAAAAGATTACTGTGTTTATTCTGTGGATATGACTAGAAAGAGGAAACGTGGTAAGAAAGATACCTTGTTTGGAGGGTGTTGTAGAAGTGCAAGTAACAGACAACATCTCCTTGAATGAGAATGGTAGTGGTGGAGGTGGAGAGAAGTGGATACATTGAGCTTTAATTTGGAAATAGAGATAAAAGAACTTGCTTATGGATTGGATATATCTGTTAGTCAAGGTGACACAAATAGAAGATTCAAGAATGACTCCTAGTTTTTCTGACTTGAATGACTGAATAATGTTAGTGCCATTTACTGCAACTGGGAAAGTGGGTAGGGAATATGTTCTAGTAGAACGTGAGGTAGGAGAGATAGAATAAAAATTTTCTCCGGAAATAACTCCTACAGCAGACATCATGATGGAGATCTGGAAAAGGAATAAGAAAATAAAAAAAGGCAGCAGTATATAGTATCTAAAGAGGATTTATAAAACATTTTAAAATGCTAATAACCCCAAAATGATTGGAGGTTTCTTTTGTATGTGAAGAGCTATGGTCTCATAATAGTGGGTAATAGACCTCTCTTTCCCAATTCTGTACTGTATGTATGTATATGTGTGTGTGTGTATATAGTTTTTGAGAAAGGGTCTCACTGTCACCCAGGCTGGAGTGAGGTGGCACAATCATGGCTCACTGCAGCCTCAGCCTCCCTGGGTTCAGGTGATTCGCTCACCTCAACCTCCCAAGTAGCTGGGGCTATAGGCATGTGTTGCCACACCTGCCTAATTTTTTGCTTTGTGTGTGTGTGTTTGTGTGTGTGTGTGTGTGTGTATAGAGATGGGATTTTTACCATGTTGTCCAGGCTGGCCTCGAACCCCTGAGCCCAAGTGATTCTCCTGCCTCGACCTCCCAAAGTCCTGGGATTACAGGTATGAGCCACCACACCCAGTAGAATTAATATTTGAAATAGTAGCAGACAAATGAAGTAACTAAGTCGAAAAATTTTACACAGGTACATACTTGGAGACAATAAAAAGCAGGACAGGTTTAACAAATATGGACGCTATGCATTCTGTGTCCTTTACAGGTGTAATTAATCAAAAAAGTACCTTTTTGAAGTCATTATATGAAAAAGCCACTTGCACGCATGTGTTTATAGCAGCCCAATTCACAATTGCTCAGATGTGGAACAAACCAAAGTGCCCATCAACTAATGAGTGGATAAAGAAAATGTGGTGTGTATATACCATGGAATACTACTTATCCTTTAAAAGGAACAAAATAATGTATTTTTGCAGCAACTTGGATGGAGCTGAAGGCCATTATTTTAAGTGAGGTAGCACAGGAGTGTAAAACCAAAAGCTGTATTTTCTCACTTATAAGTGGGAGTTAAGCTATGAGTATGCAAAGGCATAGAGAATGATATACTAGACTTTAGAGACTTGGGGGGAGAGTGGGAGGGAGACTCTGGATAAAAAAACTACACATTATATAAAATGTATACTACTCAGGTGACAGGTGCACTAAAATCTCAGAATTCACCACTGTAGAATTCATTTATAACAAAAATCTACTTGTACCCCAAAAGCTATTGAAATAAGAATTTTAAAATAAAAAATAAAAGTACATTTTTTTCTTCTAAGTTTGAACACATCATCAGATATTTTGAACTGAACATTGCAGAGAAGGAGTTTAAAATCACTGGGGGACTTTGGAGTAAATAGTTGTAGTGGAACTGTGTGGGACTAAACCTAATTGAAGTCAGTAGTTATGGATAAAATGGAGATAGCAAATATAGACAATGTTTTCAAGAAGTTTGGCTATCAAGGCTGGGAGAAATAGAGACATATACTGGAGGATGACTTGTGTTGTTTTTCTCTAATTTGGTATTAAGGCCTCTCTCTGCGAAGGGAGTGTACATTCTAGCCCTTCCCTGACAGGGCTCCAGAGGATTTGGGCGTAGATGCTTACACTGTGACTTCCATGGAATAATTGTTTATCCTGGTATATCATCTAATGCTTACGTATCCAACTTGTTTCCCTCTTACAGGCAACTTGTTTACACCGGCAGATGCTCTTGTGCCTCTTGTCTGAACATGACCAGGTTAATCCTGACAAGATAGGCGCTCTCTTTGTCTGGGAGAAAAGTTAGGTCTGGGTGTGTCAGTTGCGTAAGTCACAAAAAAGACAACATAACAAAAACACAGGAAATAACAGGAGCACTTCATTACTCATAGATCCAAAACAGGGGGGTACCCATGAGGGCTGATGTGCAGGTTGCAGGGGCTATGTGCTTAACCCACAAGTGGGCAACCAGAGAAAGGGATGGTCCTGTAGGCTCAGGCTTTGATTGGGGTCCAGGATGTTACCCAAGCAGGTTTCGCATGGGGAGTTCTAATTGATGGGGTTAGAGGAAGCAGGTGTGACTTCTGTTGGGTCACTCTGTGACTGAGAGGTGGCCACTGGAGCATATCTCAACCGTATCTGCACCATCCATGCAGGATGACGGGGTCACTGGGGTGAGTCAAGTAGGTTGTATCTATATGTCCCAAAGAGAGCTCGTCATCAGAATGCAGTTTTATAAGGCAGATACCTGGATTGACCACATTGAGAAACTTGGAGGAGATGGAGAACTGGAAACGGGGGCAAAGGTAACTCAACCTTGCTTCTGATATTGGAAAGTCAAACTTATTTTCAAAAAGAACAGTGAGGCAACATAAAATTATAAGAATCACTACAACATTAGATCAATGAAAATTTTTCAGATGGGAAATTAGAACATACAAGTTTTCAGAAATGAGTCATTAAAACATGTAACAATTATTGAACGTTCACCCAGTGATAAGCACTGTCCTTGGTAGTTTATATATATGTGCTACTTAGTTCAACTCATAATAAGGGTATGAGCATCTTATTCCAGATGAGAAAAATGAGGAAGTTGGAACAGGACAAGAGGGTTATAGAATTTGTCCAAAATCATTCAGCTACTAAATAGCTGAATGTGTGCAAGTTTATGAGTCCATCCTCTAAATCATTGTACTGTCATACTGGTTCTTACTAAGCACTGAACTAAAGGGTGAAAATAGTGGAAAGAGAAAAGAGCATGTTGCTGAATGGTCTCTGATCATGAGAGCTTTAGTACATGGGAGAAAAAGTAGTTCCCACTGCAAAAGATACAGGGGTAAGATAATCCTTGGAGGAAAGCCAGGTGTCAGTTATTGTGGGAATAGAGGTAGTGTTTGGTAAGATGGAACAGGATCTAGAGAATTTTACTGCTAACAGAGAAGAAACAGAGGGCACAGTATTTAGGAGAGAGATGATACTCATCAGTTGGGTACAAGGAAAGGAATTGCAGATAATTATACTAATAAAAATGTGTAAGAGGAATTACAGGTAATTATACTAATAAAAATGTGCAAGAGGAAAGATAACCAATGTAATGTTCTTGGACCTGGGTGTTAGAACATGTGGCTTTGAGGCATGGTTAGACTAATGAGTGGTAAGTTGGTGGGAACTTACTTCTTAAGATACCAGCCATAAGACTAGGAGGTGGTACAGAGAAGAAGGTTTCAACGTGCTGTAAATAATGTCCAAAACGTCTCCCAGAAGCTAGTTGTTGAAGAATTTCCTCATCCTGTATTTCTTTTGATTCTTATTCTCTGTTTTCTTTATGCTACCTGTGTCTTCACAGTGACCATAATTTATTAAACCCATACTAGGTATCAACACTATACTAGGCACTTTACATCTTATTGAATCCTATATATTATTTATTGAAATAATGATTCCCTGTATATTATGAGTTATATTATTTTCTTTTTCAGGAAGGGTCCTTTTCCTTTATTTTATTATAATAAATATACAAGTTATCCCATAACTTTTACCATGCTGCATTATTTTGTTTCACATTAATATAATGTAAATGGTCATGACTTAAAGAGCTACTGTTATTCCCTCCTTCTTGACAAGTACTTTCCTTTTTCATTTGAATTAGAAATCTCTAACTTTATTGAAAGTCAACAGAGTTAAACGCAAAGAAAGCTGTCATTCACTGGCTTCTTTGATTTTTACTGTTTGGCAGACATTGTGGTAGGATCTACAAATACAGCAGTGAAGAAAATCAAGTCACTGCCTTCATGAGATTTACATTCTGCACACTATTAAATATTTCAGTAGAAAGCATCTCATCCACTCAAATCTTGGTGGCACAGACTTTGATGAAACATGAAAAAGTGTCCTATTTTATACATAATTATTTTCAGAATACTCTGTTCTGATATTTTGTTTTTCATTACTTTCCCATAGTATATTAATATTTATTCAAGGACCTTAGCTTACTCAGAAAGGTAAAACAATCATATAAATATTGCTCTGGTAAACAAATGATTTCATAAACCTTCTTTGAGATGATAGAATTTCCTATAATTTTACATAAAAGTCATTAAAGAAGCATTTGAATTTCAATTTTTCTTGAGTGTGTGAGTTCAAAGTCAGGTAAACACCATGCTTAGGTTTGAACCCCACTAAGTCTATACATATTAATAAATGTCAATAATTTTCATTTAATTGTACTGAAGGTCAAAAGTACTTCTTCTGACTAAAGGTTAGTGAAAGGCTTAGAAAGTAAAAAGTATGTATAAGCCAATGTTTGTAAGGCATGAGATTAACAACAAGTTTATATTTTGTCAAATGTAAAGACAGGAAAATTCAAGATTAATCTCATAGGAAAAGGTGTAACAAAGGTATATCCCTATTTGAACTAAAATATAGTAGCTAAGGTAGCCTAAATAATGCCCATTTTGGGGTGCTATTGTAAGTGGCCTTATTTTTCACATTTTCAACTGTTCATTGCCAGCACAGAGGAATGCAAGTGATTTCTCTATACTTTCTATTCTGTGAACATGATAAAGTCACTTGCTAGTTCTAGTAACTTTTTGGTACATGCCCTAGGTTTTCCACATGGACTATTCATGCCATCTCCAAATATAGCTTTACTTCCTCCTTAATCATTAATGTACCTTTATTAATAAATTTATTTATTTTGAATTATTACTCTAGCTAAGACCTACAGTATAATATTAAATGTAATCAACCAGTCTGGCCAACATGGTGAAAACCCATCTCTACTGAAAATACAAAAAATTAGCTGGGCGTGGTGGCATGCACCTATAATCGCAGCTACTCAGGAAGCTGAGTCAGGAGAATCGCTTGAACCCGGGAGGTGGAGGTTGCAGTGAGCCAAAATCATGACACTGGACTCCAGCCTGGGCGACATAGTGAGACTTCATTTCAAAAAAATATAATAAATACATTAAAAAATAAGTGTAATCAATGAGTGCAGATATCCTTATTTTCTCTCAAATACTAAGGAAGAGAACATTTTTTTTCTACCACAAAATATGATATTTGTATTGTTTTGTTGTTCTTTATCAGGAAGAAGTTACCTCTTATTCATAGTTTACTGAGGAATTTCTTCATAGGGGCTGATTTTTTCAAATACTTTTCAGTATCATTCAAGATGATTCTCTGGCTTTTCTCATTTTTTTTATGAGTTAAACTGCATCAGTATTTGGATGTTATACCTGCCCTACATTCCTGGAACAAACCTCATCGGGCTGTAATGCATTATCCCTTTATATATTGCTTGATTGGTTTGCTATAAATTGTTTTTTAAAATATGTGTGCTGATGTTTCTGGAAAATATCAATTTATGGTTCACTTTTCTTTTCAGTCATTTGTCTGGTTTCAGAACCAAGATAATAGCAGCTTCAAAATGAGTTGAAAATGTTATTTCTCTTTATTTTCTGTAAGAGATTGAGCAGATTTGATATTATTTCTTTAATGTGTGATAGAATATGCTAGTGGAGCTATATAGGTCCTGTAGGACATATATATTATATTAATAGAATTGTTTCAGGAAATATAAGTAGGGTGCGCATGTGTGTGTGTGTGTGTGTGTGTTGCAAAGAATTGACTTATGCAATTGCTGCAGATAACTAGACAAGTCTGAAATTCATAGGCCAAGTCATCAGGAAGGGCATGCTGTAACCCTTGAACCCAAGCTGAAGCTAATATCCACAGGTAGAATTTCTTCTTCTTCATGCAGTCATTGGCTCTGCTCTTAAAACATTCTGTTGATGAATCTAGTCCATCCAGATTACCTAGGATAATCTCCCTTCCCTAAAGTCAACTCCTATAAACTTTAGTCACATCTACAAAATATTTTCAAACCAATGCCTGGATTAGCATATGAATATCTGGAACCTGTAACGTAGCCAAGTTTATACATCAAAAAGACCATCATAGGCAAAACGTTTGTTTTGTTGGAAGGTTACCTTTTTCCCAAAGACTCTATATATTTAATAAAAAGGAGCGATTCAGATTATCTTTTTTCCTGATCTTTGGTAGTTTTTGTATTTCAAATAATTTGTATATTTTATGCAAGATGTCAAATTTAATAGTGTATTCATAAAATCATTGTATTATCTTTTTAAGTAAAAATATATGTGTATGCTAATCCATGTACGTGTGTATGCTAACCCATGTACATACAGGTATCTATATGTTGTTTACAATAGATCTTTTACTTTTTCTTATGAAGTTTAAAATCAGTTTGGTTGTATATGCAAGATAGTTTCTATATGTGATTATCTCTTTCCATGTTAAGCTAAACACAAGTTCATAGTGATATCTCCAACTCTGGAGATATGGAAAATGGACACCAACACTGAGATGAGTCATATGTTGCCTGAGGGTTAATCGCTACTATGTATAATTTTACATGATGTTATGTCTGCTATTATATATCTGGTATTACTGTATTTTTAAAAAATTTATCATTACGTTGTGCTAGACAATCCTTATTACTTGAATCTCCATGTTCAGTTAATAATTCATTTTATCAGATATTTCCTATTCAAATGACTGTGTTGTTTCTCTCCTCTGATTGGATCCTGCATACTATGGAAATGGAGAATAGTTGTGTTTTGGGGGCTTCTCTGAGCCCTTAGGTTCAGCACCCTTTTATATATACCATGCTGTGGTCATGATTCCTTTGAAGTTAATCAAAAGAAGAGACAGGGGAAGAGAAGAAGAAATAGCACTTGGGTTGGTGGTTGACAGATAGAGACATTTGTTCTATTATTGGGTATTTGGATTTCATTGGAGTGATTGATGTGGTAGTTGAAGGAAGAACTTTGGCATGTGAGAGATGTATATAGAAAGAGAAGGTAGTATATTTAAATGTGACGGTATAATGCAACTTTGATTCCTTTAATTAATATTAAGGAATTCAACTGAAGGATTTGAGATATTTTGAATAATTTTATTGGCTAGACAATGTTTACTTGACAATGTTTTAATACTAAATGCTATGTTGAAGTTATCAAAGCAACCTGCTTGACTGATGGAGTCTGGACATAGGAATGAATAGAAGAGACAAACTTTCTTGCTCTCTTAAATGAAGTACATGGCCAGAGGATGCCCAAGTCAGGCCCATGTAATAGTTTGAGGAATGTTCAAGTTGGGAATAAGCAGAGAATTCTGTTCCACTGTCTTCCAGTAGAGCTTTTTCTGGCCTGCAATACGTAGATGTGATGGGTGAGTTGAGAGGTTTGTTCTACTTAATAACTGACTTCTGGGAAATGCAAACTAGTTTTTCATGTGTCAGCTCTATTAAGTTTAAACTTAACAGAATAATTTAGGTAGATACTGTAAGTACCCAAGGAAGAAGGAAGTTGAGGAAAGTTCATTCTCTTTAAGTCCTAAAATCTGTCCCATTACTTACACAGCATGTAGAAGGTACACAGTCAGGAAATGGTGAAAGAGGAAAGTGGGATGATTGTTTTCCATGTGGTTTGAGTATATCCTGTGGATCCCTCATACATTGACAGTGTTGGGATATTGATTGAAACAGCATGGTGAAAAGTGTTGGGGTTTGGGTAGAACTGACACTTTGGCCATGCGGTATGCAGTACCTTATCCCAGCAAGTGCCATCTATGTGGCTAAAAACATAATATGCACCTCTTGGAGTGAGGTAATGTGCAACAGGTACAACATCAGTAGTGGCCCTGGAGGAAGAAGTATGGCAATGTCCTCACAGCTGCCCTTCCTTGAGTCAAGGTGCCAAACTTTTAGTGCTGAGACACATCAGGGGACCCTAATAAGTGCCTTCTAAGGTAGTAGGTATAGAGAATGAAGGCCCATAGGAAAATTTTTACATATATGTTCTTCAGGGATTTATATAACTTTTTAAAAAGTGGTCTGAGCAGTTGAGACTACAGTATGAGGTGTGGTTAACATGCCTCTCTCTGTCTTCCTGTTGATTTTCCTCTGTTTAACACCAAAATTTCCTCTTTTTAAGACTCACCTTGAATCATATTTTCAGTCACCAAATTATTAGGAGTTAAGCGTGGTTGAGCTAGATGATACTCTTACACAGTTTCAATGCCTATGTATTAATGTATTATTAGCATGTGTTACTTATCACTTACTTTTTAGTTATGTCAGTGATGCATGGGCAAGAAGAATCACAGTTCAGGACTTTGGGTAATGATAAAATATTATATTGCCTTTTTCCCCCCTCTTATTTACCTTTGGGTTTTTATTCTTAACTCCGTACACTGAAGGACAGAGAGAAGATAGCCAACTCTTGAAGAATTTCTGAGGAACTGAAGCAGTGTATGGGAAGCAAGTTTTGTATTCTTTTGTGGGAACTAGGCCACCAGGAAAGCCCCCTTTAACCAAATTATTGGTTATGGAAAATTAGGCTTTCTGGTATTCCTTCATCTCAAACCATCACAGATTACATCCCTACTTCAATCCTTGGTGAAAATTTCAGTTGTGATCAAAACAAAGGAAGTTTCTATTTTCTCTCCAAACATTACTTATCATGAACAATCTGTGTCTACTACATAGGGTGTCTTCTCCCTTCTTCATAAGCTCTAATGTTTGCCCTGGACAAAAGGTCTCACTACTCCAGATATGCATAGCCAATAGCAGTGACATCATTAAAGATTGTTCTCAAATTTAATTGTATATTTATTTCTGAAAAGGTGGAGAGACACAGAGAGAGAGAGAGAATGAGTGAGTGAGTGTAATTGTTCTGGAATATGTAGAGATTCTGATTTGAGGCCAATGTGGCCTTAGATGGTTTTCAGGAGACTTTGTCTCATGGAGGATATGTGGAGAAAGCTGACACACATGATATACTCATTCCAAGCATGGCTACAGTACAGTTTCTAAATAGAATTATGCCCCAGGCAATGAGGAAAATTTACTGCTGAACATTGCTTTTGGATTTGATCATGGACCAAGATATCATAGAAATCATCTCAGTTTGATTGGAAGTAGGTTCTGGAGGACATAACCCATTTTAAAGGACCCGTTGAGCAAAGGATCCAATTTTAATTATTTAAAACTATTTTAGAGACTTAGTTATCGAATGGCCTCTGTGATTCATTTGGGGGCAGCAGAGGGAGCATTTGAGAGGAAGAGTAAGTGAGCATGTGGGGAATGGATTTCCCATGAGTGAAAGGGCAATGGGGATGTGTGTTTAGGGAAATGCTATTTAGTTCTACATTTACCGTATCATAAAGACATTAAACCACAAGTGAGGGGTATAACAGACATAGTCTGGTTCTTGCGAACACCATTTCAGAAAAGTCAAAGATGAGAGCTAGCTAGGGTCAACAGTGGGTTTGAGAGGTACAGGTAGACACCCTTTGACTCCACAAAGACAAGGGGAACAGTTAGTCCAGGGAATTAGAAACCTGTGAATATATTACTTTAGTCTTTCATCCCATGTCTTTAAAGGACCCCAAGCAACCAAGTCTATGATACAGTTAGGTTTAGTTCTTAACTGCCCACTTCAAGTAACCCTCTGAGTTCTTACTTTCCTTCCTAAAGGCAAACATGAAGACATACAACTGTCTTTTGCTTTGTTCTCCAGGTAGGAGATTTCTCTCTGCCCCATTACACTTCCATACAATTGGCTGCAGGGTACAGCTGAAGTAGAAATGAGTACCAGTCAGAAGACTGTCAGAGCTAAAAAAAAAAAAAAAAAAGNCAAAGACTCTATATATTTAATAAAAAGGAGCGATTCAGATTATCTTTTTTCCTGATCTTTGGTAGTTTTTGTATTTCAAATAATTTGTATATTTTATGCAAGATGTCAAATTTAATAGTGTATTCATAAAATCATTGTATTATCTTTTAAGTAAAATATATGTGTATGCTAATCCATGTACGTGTGTATGCTAACCCATGTACATACAGGTATCTATATGTTGTTTACAATAGATCTTTTACTTTTCTTATGAAGTTTAAAATCAGTTTGGTTGTATATGCAAGATAGTTTCTATATGTGATTATCTCTTTCCATGTTAAGCTAAACACAAGTTCATAGTGATATCTCCAACTCTGGAGATATGGAAAATGGACACCAACACTGAGATGAGTCATATGTTGCCTGAGGGTTAATCGCTACTATGTATAATTTTACATGATGTTATGTCTGCTATTATATATCTGGTATTACTGTATTTTAAAAAATTTATCATTACGTTGTGCTAGACAATCCTTATTACTTGAATCTCCATGTTCAGTTAATAATTCATTTTATCAGATATTTCCTATTCAAATGACTGTGTTGTTTCTCTCCTCTGATTGGATCCTGCATACTATGGAAATGGAGAATAGTTGTGTTTTGGGGCTTCTCTGAGCCCTTAGGTTCAGCACCCTTTTATATATACCATGCTGTGGTCATGATTCCTTTGAAGTTAATCAAAAGAAGAGACAGGGGAAGAGAAGAAGAAATAGCACTTGGGTTGGTGGTTGACAGATAGAGACATTTGTTCTATTATTGGGTATTTGGATTTCATTGGAGTGATTGATGTGGTAGTTGAAGGAAGAACTTTGGCATGTGAGAGATGTATATAGAAAGAGAAGGTAGTATATTTAAATGTGACGGTATAATGCAACTTTGATTCCTTTAATTAATATTAAGGAATTCAACTGAAGGATTTGAGATATTTTGAATAATTTTATTGGCTAGACAATGTTTACTTGACAATGTTTTAATACTAAATGCTATGTTGAAGTTATCAAAGCAACCTGCTTGACTGATGGAGTCTGGACATAGGAATGAATAGAAGAGACAAACTTTCTTGCTCTCTTAAATGAAGTACATGGCCAGAGGATGCCCAAGTCAGGCCCATGTAATAGTTTGAGGAATGTTCAAGTTGGGAATAAGCAGAGAATTCTGTTCCACTGTCTTCCAGTAGAGCTTTTCTGGCCTGCAATACGTAGATGTGATGGGTGAGTTGAGAGGTTTGTTCTACTTAATAACTGACTTCTGGGAAATGCAAACTAGTTTTCATGTGTCAGCTCTATTAAGTTTAAACTTAACAGAATAATTTAGGTAGATACTGTAAGTACCCAAGGAAGAAGGAAGTTGAGGAAAGTTCATTCTCTTTAAGTCCTAAAATCTGTCCCATTACTTACACAGCATGTAGAAGGTACACAGTCAGGAAATGGTGAAAGAGGAAAGTGGGATGATTGTTTTCCATGTGGTTTGAGTATATCCTGTGGATCCCTCATACATTGACAGTGTTGGGATATTGATTGAAACAGCATGGTGAAAAGTGTTGGGGTTTGGGTAGAACTGACACTTTGGCCATGCGGTATGCAGTACCTTATCCCAGCAAGTGCCATCTATGTGGCTAAAACATAATATGCACCTCTTGGAGTGAGGTAATGTGCAACAGGTACAACATCAGTAGTGGCCCTGGAGGAAGAAGTATGGCAATGTCCTCACAGCTGCCCTTCCTTGAGTCAAGGTGCCAAACTTTTAGTGCTGAGACACATCAGGGGACCCTAATAAGTGCCTTCTAAGGTAGTAGGTATAGAGAATGAAGGCCCATAGGAAAATTTTACATATATGTTCTTCAGGGATTTATATAACTTTTAAAAGTGGTCTGAGCAGTTGAGACTACAGTATGAGGTGTGGTTAACATGCCTCTCTCTGTCTTCCTGTTGATTTTCCTCTGTTTAACACCAAAATTTCCTCTTTTAAGACTCACCTTGAATCATATTTTCAGTCACCAAATTATTAGGAGTTAAGCGTGGTTGAGCTAGATGATACTCTTACACAGTTTCAATGCCTATGTATTAATGTATTATTAGCATGTGTTACTTATCACTTACTTTTAGTTATGTCAGTGATGCATGGGCAAGAAGAATCACAGTTCAGGACTTTGGGTAATGATAAAATATTATATTGCCTTTTCCCCCCTCTTATTTACCTTTGGGTTTTTATTCTTAACTCCGTACACTGAAGGACAGAGAGAAGATAGCCAACTCTTGAAGAATTTCTGAGGAACTGAAGCAGTGTATGGGAAGCAAGTTTTGTATTCTTTTGTGGGAACTAGGCCACCAGGAAAGCCCCTTTAACCAAATTATTGGTTATGGAAAATTAGGCTTTCTGGTATTCCTTCATCTCAAACCATCACAGATTACATCCCTACTTCAATCCTTGGTGAAAATTTCAGTTGTGATCAAAACAAAGGAAGTTTCTATTTTCTCTCCAAACATTACTTATCATGAACAATCTGTGTCTACTACATAGGGTGTCTTCTCCCTTCTTCATAAGCTCTAATGTTTGCCCTGGACAAAAGGTCTCACTACTCCAGATATGCATAGCCAATAGCAGTGACATCATTAAAGATTGTTCTCAAATTTAATTGTATATTTATTTCTGAAAAGGTGGAGAGACACAGAGAGAGAGAGAGAATGAGTGAGTGAGTGTAATTGTTCTGGAATATGTAGAGATTCTGATTTGAGGCCAATGTGGCCTTAGATGGTTTTCAGGAGACTTTGTCTCATGGAGGATATGTGGAGAAAGCTGACACACATGATATACTCATTCCAAGCATGGCTACAGTACAGTTTCTAAATAGAATTATGCCCCAGGCAATGAGGAAAATTTACTGCTGAACATTGCTTTTGGATTTGATCATGGACCAAGATATCATAGAAATCATCTCAGTTTGATTGGAAGTAGGTTCTGGAGGACATAACCCATTTTAAAGGACCCGTTGAGCAAAGGATCCAATTTTAATTATTTAAAACTATTTTAGAGACTTAGTTATCGAATGGCCTCTGTGATTCATTTGGGGCAGCAGAGGGAGCATTTGAGAGGAAGAGTAAGTGAGCATGTGGGGAATGGATTTCCCATGAGTGAAAGGGCAATGGGGATGTGTGTTTAGGGAAATGCTATTTAGTTCTACATTTACCGTATCATAAAGACATTAAACCACAAGTGAGGGGTATAACAGACATAGTCTGGTTCTTGCGAACACCATTTCAGAAAAGTCAAAGATGAGAGCTAGCTAGGGTCAACAGTGGGTTTGAGAGGTACAGGTAGACACCCTTTGACTCCACAAAGACAAGGGGAACAGTTAGTCCAGGGAATTAGAAACCTGTGAATATATTACTTTAGTCTTTCATCCCATGTCTTTAAAGGACCCCAAGCAACCAAGTCTATGATACAGTTAGGTTTAGTTCTTAACTGCCCACTTCAAGTAACCCTCTGAGTTCTTACTTTCCTTCCTAAAGGCAAACATGAAGACATACAACTGTCTTTTGCTTTGTTCTCCAGGTAGGAGATTTCTCTCTGCCCCATTACACTTCCATACAATTGGCTGCAGGGTACAGCTGAAGTAGAAATGAGTACCAGTCAGAAGACTGTCAGAGCTAAAAAAAAAAAAAAAAAAGTATGAAGATTTTGCCCATAACAAACTTCTTACAGATTAGATACTTCAGTCACAGATGGCTCAGGCATACTTACTGAATTTGTGAAAGTTCTAACAGTTTTATGAGATGAGAACTGTACTCATTTTTTAGCCTATTGAAAGAAAAAAATGACTTAGGGAAGTCTGGTTTAAACGTTTCTACCTTGAGCCTTTCTTTCTCTCTCCATGGCAAATAACATAGCCAGACGTGTGTTTCCAAATCCTTTTTTTTCTCTCTCTCTGCAGAGTGTTGCATAATCCTGTTCCTATTCTGCTTGACTATGACTGATTTGTAACCTCTATCTCCTTCACACACTCTCCTTCATCTTCTATCAGGTTCAACTGGTCATAGGAAAGTTACACTGTTGATGGTCAGTGGCACAGAATGGAAAAACATATTGTCAACAGCTTGACTTCTGATCAAGGGCTGAGAGGAGAAAAATAGGACAACTCTTGGATTTAAGCTCCTCTCTCTCTCTCTCT
>NW_016812813.1:182877-205829 GCF_001698545.2 Rhinopithecus bieti
CTCTCTCTCTCTCTCTCTCTCTCTCTCTCTCTCTCTCTCTCTCTCTCGGAATTGAACAGTTATAAATTTAAAAGTTAGTTTCCTTTCAATAGATTCAGGAAATGGGGTTTATGCCCATTCAATATTTGCACACTTTGACTAATCTTTTCTTCTTAAATGTCTTAATGTGTTTTGACTACTTTTATGTAGATTTGAAATGAATGAACTTTTGGATACTGAGTATGGGAGTATGTTGGAAATATTTTGTTGTTACTGTTTTGTTTTCTTTTGGTTGGGTTTGGTTTACTTTGTGGTAAAGCAAATATTTTCAATGCTTACTTCCTAATAATATTGTAAAACAACAAGAAAGAGGTTTATTCTTTATTTCTTTCTTGGGCATGAAAATTGTACAAGAATTCAAAGAGCAAGCAAGGGGACTTTTACTCAGGGACAAGTGACAGTGGGAGGGCAATAGAGTGGGTAATGCCATGTCTTATGAAAAAATGATGAATGTCATGCCATGGATTGGGGCAATTGGGTAGGAACAAGAAGTCTCACATTGTTGTAGGTTGGATTGGGCACAGAAGCAACCTTGGTTACGCTGTGTGCGGTGTCCTAACTTAGGAAAGTACCATTCACATATACTGCGTTACAAAATGTACTTTTCTGAGTATAGTAATGCTCAACAAGTACAACTTTTGTAGTGATTGAAGTCCTTAAGGAAAATTTGTCCCAAATAATACCTTTAGTGATCTGTAACACTTTAGTCTAAGGAGGTGTGGCCAAAGAGTGGCAGACTTGCACTGGAGATACAGCCTTTCTTAAATTCGACGAAGTGAAACTCCCCGATTTAGACAGTATTGAGACTCTGTCAAGTTAACACTTTCTATACGCAGCAAGTTGAATCCCATTTGCTTCGCAGGAGCATCAGAGTTCCCTGGTGGACTCTTTGTTGGGATTTCAACATGATTTTAGACTGGTCATCTGAAAACTCCAGATTATACGTGAAACTAACAGCTGAGAGTAAATGGAATATCCACTGATTTGTTCAAGAGAAAATCATTAAGCACATCATATTGTATATCAGTGCTGCAAATACAGTAGTGTAACAGGAGAGGCAAAACTTTCTTCAAAAAGCTGATATGCTATTGGTACAAATATATAAAAAGTAATAAATGAATAGAATGTTAACTATGTGTTATAACTTTAAGCACTATAGAGAAACAGTAAAGTGAATTGAGGTTTGGGCATTACGGCAGAGAGGAAGAGGTATGCAATTTCAAATGAGGTGGTCAGAGAAGACTACTTTGGGAAAGCACTATGGAGCAAAATTTTGTATTTGTTAAGGAGTCGAACCAATCTCTCATCTCTCAATGCTTCTAAGACATTTCTTCTTCCCTAGCAATGAAAGGGAATCTCAGTTTTTCCTGTCTATCTTTTGTTGATGTCCATACCCATCTGCAGCCCACTACAGTTGCATCCTGTTGCAAGGAATTTTATGTCACAAATTCAGGGGACTGTTAAGGCACTTTGGTTTTAGAGGTGAAAAGGAAAGAACAACATCCAAAGACTGTCAAGCTATGTAATATAGTCCCAACGCATTGGAATATGAGGTGAAGAGAATAAGAAGACAGTGACTGTTAGCATGATGTTTGAGGTGGAGGGATTTTTCTCTCCCTGGAAGGTTTCAAAAAAATGCCAGTAAGAAATTGAAGACATTTTAATGTATTATTTTGCTAGTACTGATTGTCCTTGACCATGAAGAAAACGGATCAGAGACTGAAACATGAGTTTATTGTCTTAAAAAGTTGCAGCTGCCTGTTAAACTGATAGTGGCTGTACACAGGTATGTCTGAAAGAATGAATCTAAATTCCTATCCTCTACCAGCTTAAAGCCAGCACATGGCTATGATGACTGATGTATGTGCTTCTGCATGTTTACTGGATGGAATAGAGAATGGTCCAGCACAAGACAACATGGTGGTAAGAGAGGAGAGAAAGGTGAATTGGACAGGAAGATTACAGTCAAGCTTTCTGATAACAAAACTCATCAGTGTCCACAGGAGATTGGGCCTTCCTCTACTATAACCTATTTTATCTCCCTTGAGAAATGGAGGAGAAGGTGGTGTTTCTTAATATTGGGTAAGCTTCACAGAGAAAATAGAGGCAAAAAGTGGCCAGTGGGCCTTAAGGCATTCAGTTAAGATGAGGAATATGGGGGTTAATAATGCTGAGGAGAGTTGACGTCTTCTTAGAAATACTAGTACTTTTAGAAAATGCTGGGCCTCCTGCAACTGTAAATATAGGCTTCGTGTTTTTCTTATTAAAGAAGGAAGATTTCAAGATGTTCAGGCATTGAGATGATTTCCTTTAGTATTCATTGTTGTTTCAATAAAAACTCTATAAACTAGAGATGATGTTTCTCAGACTTTCCCACTTCCGTATTTAAAAATACATTCAGCCTGTAGCTACTAAGTTCTAAAACAAACTCCAGTTTAAGGCTGTGAATCTTTTTACTTGAATTTCCTTCTAACCCCTTAATGCCAATTACGTATATACATGTCATTAACATGTAAGTACATATGCATATACATAATATGTATGCCATTATATATATGTAATTAACATGCATGATACATATGCATATACATAATACAGCTTCTTTTTAGTGCACACTTCTGTGAGTTTAGATGAATATGAAATTTGTATAACAATAAAAATTCAATTTTTAATAAGCCTACAAGATTTGTTGGAGTCAACACTTCTTTCAGTCCCCAGACTCTAGAAATATTTGTTGTTCTGTATTTTGTTGTACCAGGTTCAGTAGACCTAGGGAAATGCAGACACCAAATAGCATGTGTGTTAGATAAAAAATGCAAAAACATGCTGAAAACAACCTTGCTCCAGGAAGAGACTAAGAAAATTTATGAGCTGCGAGTTATATAAGCGCATCTCTAGACCACAAGCTCATATCTATCTTGTAGATCACTTCCAGTAAGTAAAATGGGCTTCTTTTTACTCCCGAGTCTAAGGAAGAAAATCAATTTCTATTATCTCCACCACAGCAATCACAGATTATTTTCCTTCTTTCTGCTTTCAGGATCTTGTGTGTTTTCACCACTTACTTTGTGATTCCAGAGTAGAGGTAAGTAACTTATGTAAAGGGTCTCAGATCTTTTAAGACTGGAGTTAAGCATTTTCTGCTTAACTATTGGATCTGAGGACTGCATACTGCTGATTCATTGCAAGAAAAGCATGCAAGGATGTGTCTTTCATGAGCAAGAGAACCTAGACAAAAAGGCGTAATGGTTCTAAGTTCTGAAAACTGCCATGTAAAACCCATGACACATGAGAAGATAGCACTCAAGAGGGATGAATGAAGAAAGACGAGTGGGTATTGCACAGGTTATTTATACAACTGCCAGCAGCCACTCACAGCCTGAAAACATTGAGAAGTTGTTTCAAAAGTACACAAATGGGTGCTTAGGGAGGGCTTCCATCCTTCAACATGTTGTCTGTGGTACCCTACTCTGGAGAGTGACAATCATGTATAATTAAATTTGATTGACACTTCTGTGAGTAGAGTAACGTATGACACGTACGACAGACAATGGCACTGTGGGTGCATTGAGGGTGTTTTATTGCACACAGAGGGAAGCTTTTTCTAATGTGCAGGTATAACACCTCTTCAAACCCCTAGTGCTGGCATCCCTCAAGGGAAGCCTCTGAAGTGCCTTTCAGAGGCAAGTCCTAGGAACTCCCGTGGTTCTTCTCTGAGTCATATTCCTTTTCCCAGGTTGCTTGATGGAAATGAGAAAAAAGACTTTCAGTGTGATGACAGTGGGACTCATTGCCTCTGTGGTAGTTTTTTTTTTTTTTTTTTTTGTTTTTTTCTTTTGTAGAAACTTTTGCCTATGTTATCCCTCAAATCCTTTAACCTGTTCTTCCGTACCTGTTCCCCTCAGGATTTTAAATGCTTCTCCTTTAGCCCTCCCCAAATGCCCTCCCACTTTTAAGTAATCTATTCTGCTGAAGCTCAGATTTTTTGGCTTTCTGATATTGAATGGGCTTTCTTCATTGGCCCAAAAGATGGTAGTTCTTTTGAAAATATCTTTGAATCCTCTACAAGTCATCAGTTTATTAGGGCTTATGCATAGTACCCAAATAATTTTACTGTTTGATATAATTTTATTTGTTTCTCCACAAAGAGTTCCATATCTTTTAGTTTTGTACAGAGGAGAGAGTTGGGGATGCTAAGCACCATATGTCAGCTGGACTGGAAAAGTGTCTAAGAAGCAAGACACAAATCTTACCTCTTCGTGTTGGAAAAAAGGAAATAAGTTGGTGCATCTTTCCTTTAATTCTAATCAGAGAGTTGAGTTGGAAATGGCTCTTGGTGATATTTTGTCTGCATCAGTAAGGCATATGTATCGTCACACTTCAATCCTTTGTGAACATTTGCTTATCAAATCAGGATAAATTTCTCTTTTATTTCTTATCATGGCCACACTGCAAATGTCTTGTCACAGTTCGTTAACTGTGATCCGATTTTGTGTTGTTTTCTTTCATTTATTGTCTTCTGATTTGTTTTTTACTACGTGTTATTGGGGACACAAAGTTTTTTGGATGTTTTATGTATGGCTTTCGGTGAAATTTTTAAAATGTGTTTTTTCTTTAGTTGCTGTTGATTGATCTTTAAAACATAAAATGTCCCATGCCCTGATGCTCTCCCTGAATTCCAGAGAGTGTCAGAGAGAAAATTGTGTTGTTGGGACATTGATTGTGAGAAATAAGCATTTAAAAAAAATAAGACTCTTCAATGGTGGTGGAGTGTTCTATGGGTTTTAAAAAATACTTGTAGTTCTGTATATATTACTATGATCATGATAGAAAAAAGTTACATTGCCCCCAAAATTACCTCCTTCTGCCTTTTGGGTAGTAAATCCCGAGCCCAGCCTAACATCTGGCAACCACTGCTCTGTTTTCCACCTTTATAATCTGTCTTTTTCCACACTGCATAATTGCAGTCTCATGATATGTTGGTCTTTGGTCTGGTTCCTTTCACTTAAAATGCATTCAAAATTCATCCATATTTCTATAAGAACTAATATTCTCTTGTAACTGCTAAATAGTATTACAGTCAAATGTGAATGAAATGAGTTGTTTCCAGTCGTTGGTGATTATGCATAAAACTACTGTAAAGTTTGCATACAGACATATGTGAGAAGACAAGTTTCATTTCACATTTATAAATAGCTAGAGTGGGATTGCTAGGTCTGTGAAAAGTTTGTTTAAATTGATTTTTTAAAAAAACCCAAAAAGACGAATTTCCAGAATGGCTTGACCATTTTGTGTTTCTATGAACATTGCATCATAATTACAGTTGCCTAAATCATCACCAAAACTTGGTATTGACAAATATTCATAACCATTCTCTATGGCTTATCGATTTATTATATTGTTGTTCAAACTTGCATTTTTTTAATTGACTAATGATGTTGATCAATTTTTCATGTACTTCTTAGCCATCCACAATCTCCTTTGATGAAGTGTCTATTGAGATTTTTTTTTATTTTGTTGGATTTTTTGATTTCTCATTGTGGAATTTTTGGTTTATTATGTATTCTGATTACAAATCCTTTGGCAGAAATGTGATTTGTATATATTTTCTCCCAGTCTCTAATTTCTTGTTTGAATTCCTTCAAGTTTGTCTTTATTTACAGAGCAAATATTTTCAATACTGATGGTGAAATGCTGTGTATGGTACCTTGCTCCAGACAGTGATAATCATGCATAATTAAATATGATTGACACCTCTACAAGTGGAGTAATACATACCACGTACAACATATGTGATGACACTGTGGTTGAATTTGGAGGTATTTAGTTGCATGCAGAGAGATGGTTTCCCTAGAGTACATATATGCCACCCCATAACACCTCTCTATCCCTCTTGCTGGCCTACTTTTGATAATCCAGTTAAGTGAATTCTCTGAGACAAGTCTGAGGAATACAAGAAACTAAGAAAAAATTCTCCCGTTGAGGTTTTTTGTTTTTGTTTTTTTGTTTATTTGTTTTTATTTCCCCCCCTGGGATTTGTACACATTTTCCCAAAATTGCCTGACTAAAATACGAACAGTCTTTCAGTGTGGTTATGTGATTCTTCTCTTCGTAAAGAGTATGATTAATTTTGCAGAACCTATTTCCTGCCCCTACATCCAGATCTGTTAACCCATTCTCACTTTTCAGTTGCCCTCATTATCTTCCAAGCTTCTCCATGGTTCTTCCCAAATTCCTTCCTGCTTCCCAGGTCCTAATCTGCTTGAAGCCCAGTGTCTTTTCTTTCTGTGGTATTGGAAGTCCTTCTTTTTCAGGGACCTGGAAAATGCTCATTCTTTTGAAAGCATGCTTGAATATAATGAAAATTACCAATTTATTACAGCTTGCGTATCATACTGAGAAATTTATACTCTTTGATATGATTTTGTCACTTTTTTTTTTTTTAAAAAAGGGATGTAGTTTTATTTTCCTTTTGGTGTCCCTTCCTAATGCAGTGAGGCGAGAGAGAGAGATAGAGTCAAACAGAGACAGAGAGACATACATAGAGTTACAAGGACATAGAGAAAGACAGATAAACAGAGGGAGGAGTCAGGAAGAGAATCAATAGCCTGCTTATTTTTATTACTGAGTAGAGTATTAGTCATAAGTGAAGGACATTTGGATTGTTTCCAATTGTTAGTGATTATGAATAATGCTAGGGTATATGTTTGCATACAGATATATGTGCAAACACAAGGTTTATTTTGTGTTAATAGCTCAAAGTGGGATTTATGTTAACTCTAAGTTAAATTTAAGAGAAATAGAAAAAAACTCTTCAAGAATGACATTAATTACTATGTTGTACTGTCATGAACAATGTATCAGTGATCCACTTGCCCAAATACTTATCTGCACTTGGCATGAGCATGGTTTTGAGTGTTTTATTTTATAGGCTATTCTAATACGGGTGTTTTGTCAATATAGTTTCAGCTTGCATCTCTTTGTTGACTGAAATTTTAAGCATCTCTTCATATACTTATTTGCCATTCATATATCTGCTTTGTTGAATTATTTGTTAAGGTATTTTCCTCATATCTATTGAGTTTGAAGAGTATTATCCATTCTGAATTCAATTTATTTGTCAGATATTTGATTTATTTATTTATTTATTTATTTTTTGAGATGGAGTCTCACTCTGTCACCAGGCTGGAGTGCAGTGGCACAATCTCGGCTCACTGCAACCTCTGACTCCCTGGTTCAAGTGAGTCTCCTGCCTCAGCCTCCTGAGTAGCTGGGATTACAGGCATGTGCCACCATGCCCAGCTAAATTTTTGTATTTTTAGTAGAGAACGGGGTTTCACCATGTTGGCCAGGATGGTCTCAATCTGCTGACCTCATGATCCGCCCACCTTGGCCTCCCAATGTGCTGGGATTACAGGCGTGAGCCACCGCGCCTAGCCCAGATATGTGATTTTCAAATATTTTTTCTTAGTCTGCGGTTTACTTTTTCATTCCCTTAACCATGTGTTGTACAGAGCAAACTTTTTTTTATAAAGGATGATTCACCATTTGTTATTTTATGAATTATATTTTAATGCCATATCTTAGAGTGTCTAAATTTAGGCATATGATTCTTGGTTGACTGTTTTCCTTTTAGCGCTATATTATTCCAGTGTCTTCTGGCCTCTATGGTTTCTGATGAAAAGTCAGCAAAATATCTTGTAGAGGATCTCTTGTATGCATTAAGTTTCTTTTTTCTAGTATATTTCAATATTCTCTTTTTTTTTTTGTCACCTAAAAGTAAATATGTCTCTCAGCTTGGATTCCTTTTGTTTTTGCTACCTGTAGTGTTTTGCACTATCTTTCACTTCTGCTACCCTATTATGCATATTTTGGTGTACATGCTAGTGTTCTGCCTTTCTCTGAGGCACTGTTCATTTTCTTCACTCATTTTATCCTTTTATTTTTATAGAATTATCACTTTCAAGCTGTCTTAACTTCACTGATTCTTTTTTCTCATAGTTGGTTTTTACTCTTGAGCCCTTCTAGTGAATTTTTCACTTCAATTATTTTACTTTTATACTCCATAAATTCCTTTTCTTTAAATATTTCTGCCTCTTTATTGATAGACTCTTTTGATGAGGCATTGTCAACATAGCTACCTTTACACTTCCTAGCGCTGTTTGTTTAGTGTTTTGAAAATACTTACAGTGGATGCTTTATGGTTGTTGTTTATTAAGTATAACATTAGGCTCTGTTGCAATCATTTTCTGTAATCTACTTTTGTCCCGTGTGTTATATTTTTATTTTCTCTGTATGTGTCAGAATGTCCAGTTGAGAACTGGATATTTTATTAATATATTAGAGAAATTTTGGATGCAGATCTTCTGGGGATTGTTGTTGTCTGATTTTTTTTATTTGTTGATTTACTTGGCCGTGCTGTTTTAGTAAAATCTATATTATTTTTATTGTGGAAAACCTAATGTTGTTCTTTGCAAGGCATAACTTTGTATATGTACATAGTCACTCTAAACTGTTGTGGTTTTAGTAGAGTTCTTTGTTCTTTTGCTGATGTTTCTGTTAAGCTGCCTGCCTCTGCGGTATCACACACAGGTAATAAACTTCAGTGTTTGCAGATGGATTATTTTGTAGCTTTTGAGAATACCATGGGTAAAATTGCTTTAGAGTCTGATCCAAATACTTTGCAGATAGTTTTGGGGGCAGGTCTCTAAAGGCTGTTCTCCTACCAGAAAGGCTCTTGTTAGCTGTCTGTTTCCTGATTCCAGTTCCATCCTAATTACTTGGCACCACAATCTACATTATTTGTGAGACCTTTCCCATCTTCTGTTAGAACTGAAGTCATTTTCTTTTTTGAGAAGGAAACCTTTAATGCTTTTTTCTCTTAGGGCTAGTCTCTCTCAACGGACAAATCCCTGAGCAATTGCCCCAAGCTGAGAATAAGGCAGTGTCCTGCTTCTTGTACACTGACACCACTGCTTTACAACCAGGGTGATGAGTGATAGCAGTGGATTCTGGTTTCCTGGTTTGCCTCTCCCAATGTGGAAGCTCCCCCTGATGATTGAGCTGAGATGAGGAATATTACGTACTTAATACTCTCAGCCAGCTGCACCTGGTATAGAACCTAAACCCTGTGATGAGGAATGGCTATAGTAGCAGGCCTCTGACCTCTAACCTCACATGCCTAGTATTTAGCCTCTGAAACACTAAACTGGGTTTGTGGAGTGGATGAGAAATTCTGGAGGTTTCTTAAATCCACAAGTATATTGTTGCTCTTGATTAGGAGATAGGGGGACAGGTAATTTTGTAAGCCACAGTCACCTTAAATTCTCAGTTCTCAGTCTCTGAAATCCAATCACCAAAATTGTGTCCATATTTTTTGGTGTGCTAATTTTAGTTTTGCAGGGAAACATAGTCACCTAGTGGCATGTGTCTCAGATTGGAAAAATGCAAACACATGCTAAAAAGAACCTTGCTCCAAGAAAAGACTAAGAAAACCCAGAAACTGAAAAATCTCTAGGAGTGTCTGGGTGCCTAGCACAATTTCTGTTTTGTAGATCACTCCTGGTAAGTAAAATGGGATTTTTTTTCTCACTTCAAAGTTTGATGAGGATAAAAGAAATTCTACTCTCTCCATCTTATCACCCACTGATTATTCTCTCTTCTTTGCTTCCAGGATCCTGTGTGATGTCCTTGCTTATTCCGTAGTGAGGAGTTGTAGTAAGGCACTCAGGTAGAAGAACTCAGATCTTTGGATGATAGGCACAGATTGGTGAGATAAGAGTGTAATGTATGGGTAGCTACTAAATCTGGGAAATGCAATTTACTTGTTAATGTTTTATATAAAACAATGGGAAAAGAAATAGAATAAGGCATCCAGTGATATTTTTCCCATTAGCAGGAGAGCCTAGCAGGAAAGTTCTTAGTCCTGAAAACTGCCATGTGAAAACTCCAAACCATGAGTGGACAACACTCAAGGGGGAATAAGTGAATAAAAAATGGTGTAGGTTCTTCAGGGATCATTTAAATAAATCCCAATGGCCAGTTACAGACTGAAAACATCTGAGGGGTTGTTTGAAAAGTATGTGATTGAATATTTAGGCTGTGCTCCCATTTTCAGGAATGCTGTGTGTGTGTGGTATCCTACTCCGGAGAGTGGCAATCACATATAATTAAGTGTGATTGAAACCTCTAAGAGTGGAGTAACACATGACGTGTACTACATATGCAATGATATTGCAGGTATTTAGTTGCATGCAGAAGCATGCTTTTCGTAGAGCATAGATAGTCCATCTGTCACCCTCCTCAGTACTAAACTAGCTCGGGAGTTTCTAGATAAACTTCTGAAGACAAGACATAGGAAATAAATGTCTTGGGAAAAAGTGTTTCACTGAGTTCTTATGGGCTTCATATCCTTCTTTACAAACTTGCAAGACTAAAATGGGAAAAAAAGCCTTTTAGTATGGTCATTTTTTTTTTTTATAACCCTTACCTCCCGGGTCTGTCCTGCAGACCGTGGCCAAGTGACGGATGAAAGGAGTACTCAGACACAGGCATGCAGTGTAAGAGCAGTTAGGGGGAATGCCTAGCACTACTGGCTGAAGAGTGAGCAGTCTCAAACAGCTGGAGCTGCTTGCTTTTATTCAGTACAGACAAAATAATGAAAGCCCGGAGCCAACACAATCTGTGGGTAATTAACATTATTATTTCCCCTTTCAGGACGCAGTCTCCTGTGCTGATGATCAAAGGTTGGTTTCCAGACAATGTAAGTAAACAAGCCTGTTTATGCCAAATTCCCCTACACTTCCTTGTACCTACCCCTTGCCCTCTGCCTCAGGTTAAGAGAACAGCTGCCTTCAGCTTATTCATCCCTGAAGCTATCTAGAGCCTTCCCACCTTTCAGAAGGCCTCCTCCTTTCCCTATACCTTCTCCTACCACTCTAACCAATCTCCCACAACTCCCCCTTTTCTGTTTTTAGCATCAGGTTTTGTTGATTGAATAGTACAGATGTGTGCAGCGACAGGTTTGACAGGCACAGCGGTTACAGCTCGTGTTCCGGCTTTGCATCCTAGGATCAGTAAATAACATAAGTCAAACATGAGTATAGTCAGTATTATTCTTTGCTAATCAAGGAGAGATATGTAGTGTTACTTGGCACCTCAGTTCAATGTGTGCCGTTACTAAGGAACCCCACTGGGGGTATGTCAACCCCTCCCAGCCAAGCAGTTACGTTAGTAGAGGATGGGAAGGGGATATCTGCCAAGGTAACAGGTTGGAAGAAAGGCGAATCTAGAAGATGGGCCCAATAGAGTGTAACAGGTATGGGTTGCAGGCAAAGTGAGAGAATAAGAAACGTTAATACCCTATGAGAATTGCAATGTACAACAGCGAGCATAGCAAGGAATAGATTATCTGGAGTGAATGGTGTCTGTGTCTGGAGAAGGATCCACTCGGCCTCCTGAGTTGTCTTCTTCAGCATCCCCCAGGTAATGTCCAGGGCCTGTGTCATTGGAGAAAGCCACATCATCTGGGGCTGCAGGTCCTGCAGTGTCATTTCCTTTATTTTTGATACCGGGTTGGGTCTTAGCCACGCCATGGTATGGTTTGATGTATCTGTCACACTGGAATCCAAAGAGGACCTGAGTGGGGCGTGAACACAAGCATATTCTCTTCCCCAGGTTAGCAAATAATTTGGACTACACCATACATTACTATTAGCATCTTTCCATAAAACCACCGGTTTTGTGTCTTGAGGGGCTTTTGCAAAATGCTTTTCTATGGTTGATTGAAATTTATCATCTAAATTAAAAAAATTAAGAGCGAATAGGACTTGTGCTAGTAGTGTTGCAGCATCCTTACTCATATCCCCCTTTTATTGTTTTCTGAGCATATTTTTAAGGGTGGAATGGGCATGTTGTGTGGCTTGTCCTTGGGGTTTGTACAGGATGCCTGTGGAATGTTGGACATTTCATGTGTGACAAAATTGGTGAAATTGGGAGCTGTTGTAAGCCGGACCATTGTAAGTTTTAATTTTTGTGGGCCACCCCGTAAATGCAAAAGTTAAGAGAATATGTTTAATAACACACTGGGCAAACTCTCTGGGAAGAGCATGAGTGCTAATTAGGTGGGAATTGGTATCAATGGATATATGTACATATTTTAGTTTTCCAAATTCAGGGATGTGCATAACATCTGTTTGCCATAACTGATTAGGTTCTAGTCCTCTAGGGTTAACACCTATTGATGGAGGGGACATGCCTCTGAGCTGGCCTTTCATTAATGATAGCTGGTATTGTAAACGCAAATTTTTCTCTTGAATATTGAAAGTATATTCATACTTTCAATCATTTTACAGAAATGTCAATTGCATATATTTTCACAGGTTGTCTTTTTTTTCACTCTTATTAGTATTGTGCTACACAGAACAAGTCCTGTTTTGCAAGGGGAATAGCATAAAAGCAGTCTTTTAAGTCAATAATGACTATGGGCCAACCTTGAGGAATCACCGTGGGGGAAGGGAGCACCTGTTGAAGGGGCCCCATAGGTTGCAAATTAGCATTGATAGTGTGTAAGTCATGCAAAAGTTTCCATCTACCAGACCTTTTGGGAATGATGAAAATGGGTGATTCCAAGGCCGTTTGATGGTTCTATATGGCCGGTGTTTAATTGTTCTTCAACTAATTCATAGACTGTTTGTGATTTCTCTCCCTCTAAAGGCCACCGTTCAACCCAAATAGGATCTTGAGAGAGCCATTTCAGGGGTAGGGGAGGAATAACAACAGTGGCCATTATTGGAAAGGGGCCATATGGAAGTTGTTTGCTATGGCCTCAATTAATCCTCTTGTAAATGGGCTAGCGGCTCTGTTTTCTCTAATGACTTTTTGTTGTTTCTTTATAAGTGTTGAAACTAATGCGTTCATGTACCTGATTGCCTTGTTGATCTTGTATCACCGGGCAGGCCAAGAGCTCCCCTTCTAATGCTGCTTGCCTAAGACAGGGTCCCATAACTGTAATGTATCCCTTGTCTTTTTTCCAATTTATTGGGGTGTGGGGGGAGCTCAGGGAATTCTCTGTCTCATTTCTGGCACCTTTACCTGGTAATAGCAGGGCTGAGGGAGGAGGAGGAGGCAGTAAGGCAGGTGATGGTTCCTCCTTCCTTCCCTTTTTAGGCTCTTCTGTGTAGAGAGGGGCCAAAGCAGCCCTGATTAAGGCCCTTAACATTAAAGATGTTACTGGGACCTGTTGCCCTTGTGCATGATGTTGTCTAAGATTTCCCCTGACTTGTTCCCAGAGCTGTGCGTCTAGTGTGTCTTCTTCCAGGAACCATGGGTACGGGAAGCAACAGTTTGCATTAGGTCCCTTAACTGAGTCTGTGAAACCAAGGCTCTGCTAGCTTTAAGCAGCTGTTTCAATACTTTTATATACTGTTGAGCTGATACCTCTTGTCCCATGATGAAACCCCAGCTTGAAAATTCCCTCGAACTTGGAAATCCCAAGGGGGCACCAATGACTTACTGACTGAGCAGTCTCTTCATCTTTGTTTTTGAGGGTTCTGTCGCAATCCATTGCAGCGTTCCTCACAGGGGGCACCAGCTGCCAGGTCCATCCTGCAGACACTGGCCAAGCGATGGATAAAAGGAGTACTTGGACACAGGTATGAAGTGTAAGAGCAGCTAGGGGACTGCCTGGCACTAATGGCTCAAGAGTGAGCAGTCTCGAACAGCTGGAGCTGCTTGCTTTTATTCAGTACAAACAAAATAATGAAAGCCTGGAGCTAACACAATCTATGGGTAATTAACATTGTTCCCACTTTCAGGGAGCAGTCTCGCACATGGAAGATCAAAGGTTGGTTTCTAGACAACATAAGTAAACCAGCATGTTTACGCCAAATTCCTGTACACTTCCTTGTGCCTAGTCCTTACCTTCTGCCTCAGGGTAAGAGAACAGCTGCCTTCAGCTTATTCACCCCTGAAGCTATGCAGCCTTCTGATCTTTCAGAAGGCCTACTCCTTTCCCTATACCTTCTCCCACCACTGACCAATCTCCCACACTTACCTTACCCCAAACTCCAAATGTGATAAAAAGTTCTCACATATTAGCTCCTCTCACCATTTTCAAGGCTTCTTCATTAGACCTTCTCAAATACCCTCCTAAATCTCTTACCATAATGAATTTCAAATGTTTTACTCTCATTTATTGAAGACCTTTCTTTTATTCCCTGACTTAGAAGGTATTCATTCTTTAAGAAAATAGTTTTCTCATTCTTCAGTTGTGTTTTGCCCTGTTGATTGTTTCCTTTGCTGTGCAGAAACTTTTATTTTGATGTAATCTCATTTTCTATTTCTGCTTTTGCTGCCTATGCTTTTGATGTGATATCTAAAATATTTTGCCCAAAACAATGTAATGGAGCTTTCCCTCTAAGCTTTCTTCTAGTAGTTTCATAGTTTGGGGTCTTACCTTTAAGCCTTTAATCCATTTTGAGTTGATTTTTGTATATGGCATGAGATAAGGGTCCAATTTTATTCCTCTGCATGTAGGTATTCAGTTTTCCTACTACTGTTGAAGAGTCTGTCTTTAACCCATTGTATCTTCTTGACACCTTTGTTAGAAATCAGTTGAGTATAGATACATGGATTTGTTTCTGGTGTCTCTATTCTGTTTTACTAGTCTGTATTTCTGTTTTTATTCCAGTACCATGCTATTTTAATTCCTATTGCTTTGTAGTATATTTTGTAATGAGGTAGTGCTGTGCCCCAGCTTCATTCTTTTGCTAAAGTTTACTCTGGCTATCTGAAGTTATTTGTATTTCCATATGAATTTTAAGATCTTTTTTTTCTATTTCCTTTTGTTTTAGAGTGAGGCAGGGTCTCACTCTGTCATCCAGGATGGAATGCAGTGGTGCAATCATGGTTCACTGAAGCCTTGACCTCCTGGGCTCAAGTGATCCTCCCACTTCAGCTTCACAAATAGCTGGGACTACAGACATGAGCCACCATGCCTGGATATTTTTTTAATTTTTTTTTTTTTTTTTTTTTTTTTTTTTTTTGGTAAAGCAGAAGTCTCCTGATGTTGCCCAGGCTGGTCTCAAACTTCTGGGCTCAAGCAGTCCTCCAGCCTCTGCCTCCCAAAGTGCTAGGATTACAAGTGTGATCCACCTTTTTTTGTATTTATATTAAGAATGTCATTGGCATTTCGATAAGGATTGCATGGAACCTGTAAATTGCTTTGGGAAGCATGGAAATCTTCAATATATATTTATTGGGAGAGAGTCTGGTTCTGTTGCCCAAGCTGTAGTGCAGTGGGGCAATCTCGGCTTACAGCAACCTCTGCCTCCCAGTCTCAAGCCATGCTCCCACTTCAGTCTCATGAGTCGCTGGGACTATGGGTGCACGCCACTACATGCAGCTAATTTTTGTATTAATGTTTTTTGTAGTGATGTGATGGCGTCTCACTTTGTTGCCCAGGCTGGTCTCATATTTGTGAGTGCAAGTAATTCACCCACCTCAGCCTCCCAAAGTGCTGGGATTACAGGCATGAGCCACCACATGCAAAAACAATGTATTTTAAAATTCATGAACATGGGATGTCTTTCCACTTATTTGTGTCTTTTCAATTTCTTTCATCAGTATTTCATGATCTCACTCATATGTGGAATCTAAAAATGTTGATCTCATAGAAGTAGAGAGTAGAATGGGGATTACCAGAGGCCAAGGTGTTCAGGGTGAATGCAAGGATAAGGAAATGTTGGTCAAATAATATGTAATTAGAGATAGATAGTAGTAATAAGTTCAAGAGATCTATTTCACAGCATGGTGACTATAATTAATAATGATATATTGTATTCTTGAAAACTCCAAAGATGGTGAATATTTAGTGTTCTCACTACAAAAAAAAGATAACTATGTGAGGTAACACATTTGTTAATTAGCTACATTTAACTATTGCACTATGTATATATTCTTCAAAACATGTTGTACATGATAAGTACATACCATTTTATCTACTAGTTTTAAAGACAACTAAATACAAAAGAAAGGAAAAAAAAGACAATTATAAGAACTGTTTTTCAGAATGGCTTTAATATTTTATGCTGCCATGAACAATGTAGCAGAGTTCCAGTTAACCAAATCCCTACCAGCACTTGGTATCAGCAGTTTTGTGGCTTGCTTTTTATTAGATGTTTTAGTACACATAGTCATGGTTTTAGTTTGCATCACCTCATCATCTGAAAATGTTGGAAATTGCCTCATATACTTACTTGCCATTAACATATCTTCTCTGGCAAACTGTCTGTGGAGATGTGGATACTTTTTCCATTTTTATTGAGTTGTTTGGTTTGCTATTATTAAGAGTTTTTATTATATTCATACTTTCAGTCATTTTACAGAAATGTCAATTGCATTTATTTTCACAGGTTGTCTTTGTTTTTCACTCTTATTAGTATTGTGCTACATAGAACAAAGGTTATTATATTTATTTTGATATATTGTAATTGGTAATTCTTTGTCCTTTCTGAATTGTGCTTTTAATGTCCCAGCTAAGAGCTTTTAGTCTTAGATATAAGAATCTTGGTTGACATACTATTTTTTTGGCACTTTGAATATGTCATCTCACTGTCTTCTGGCCTCCATGGTTTCTGATGAAATGTTCATTGTTAATCTTAGCGAGGATTTATTTTATGCAATTAACTGTTTTTCTGTTATAGCTTTCAAAATTCCCTTTTATCATCACCTACAGATTAAATATAATATCTGTCCATTTGGACCTCCTTACATTTATTCTACTTTGAATTTGTTGCATGTCTTTGATGCGTAGGTTATTGCTTTTACTAAATTTGGGACATTTTAACTATTATTTTGAAGATTTTCACTGCTCTTTTCCTTTTCTCTCTCCTTCTGTTACTCTCAATATATATTTTATTGTGTCTTCTCCTGTTCCACTTTTATCTAACACTCTGCTTTTTACTCTCGTTCACTTTATTGTATATTCTTTGTAAACAATAATCATTCTCAATCTGTTTTCTAGTCTGTCTTCTGCTAGTTCAAATCTACTGTTGAACCTCTTTGTTGAATTTTTCATTTCAGATGTTATGCTTTTAAACTCCAGAATATTCTATTTAAAACATTTTCTGCCTCTTTTTTGATATGTGTGTCTGATGAGACATTGTCACAATAACTTCTATTACTTCTCAAATAATGGTTTATTTCTTTGTAAGTATTTATACTTGCTTTAGCATATTTATCCATGACAGTGATATTTGGACCTTCTCACAGGAATGCTTTGGATTCTAGTGTCTGGTTTTCTCCTGTGTATTGGATACCTTTTCCTTTTCTTTTCATGTCTTAGAAATTTTATTGAAAGCTAGACATTTTAGATGATTTACTGAAGCAATTCCAGATAATGTTCTCCCCTCCCAGAGATTTTGTTTTTGTCTTTTGTTTAATTGCATATTAAATTTAAAATACTATACTGGTAAAGATTTGTCTGCAGTATGAAGCCTCTTATGTTCTTCATACGGCATAGCCTTCAATATGCACTTAGTCATTCTAAGAAGACAGCAGGGGTTTTTCGTTTGCTTTTTTGTGTATATTTATTTTGTAGAGATGGGGCCTCACTGTGTTGCCCAGGCTTGTCTTGAACTCCTAGCCTCAAGCAATCCTCCCACCTCAGCCTCTCAGTGTACTGGGATTATAGGTGAGAGCCACCATTCCCAGCCAAAGACAGCAGTTTTATTGGGGTTCTTTTTGAATGTTTTTTGTTCCTGCTCTCTTTGTCAAGCTGTCTGCCTTTGGGCTTATTACACACAGCCCTTAGGCTCCCTAATTTTAGATAATTATTATATATTTCTTAAATGCTACGGACAAAAATTGTTCCAGAGTTTTATTCAAATAATTTAGATGCTTTTCCATAGGTAGTTTTGAGACATGTTTTAAGGTTTTGCGGATAACAAGAGGGCTTTCATTATTTAGCTCTTTCCCTGGTTCACTCTGGTTTCTTGCTCTCAGGGAGCATCATCTTATTTACTAATCACCAAAATCTACATTGCTTTTGAGAATGCATTAGGATTGACCTTTCCCATGCTCTGTTACAAATAAAGTCAGATTCTTTAGGGCAGTGGTCCCCAACCTTCCTGGCACCAGGGACTGGTTCCGTGGAAGATGGTTTTTCCACAGACCAGGTTGGAGGGGATGGTTTTGGGATGAAACTGTTTCATCTCAGATCATCAGGCATTAGATTCTCATAAGCAGCGTGCAATCTAGATCTTTCACATGGGCAGTTCACAATAGGGTCCTTGCTTCTATGAGAATCTAATGCTACCACTGAACTAACAGTAGGTGGAGCTCAGGCAGTAATGCTGGCTTGCTTGCCCATCACTCACCTCCTGCTGTGTGGCCTGGTTCCTAACAGGTCATGGACCGGTACTGGTCCACAGCCTGGGGGTTGGGGACCCCTACTTTAGGGAGAGCTTTAATATTCTATATTAGGCCAGCATCTCACATTAGGCAAAATGTTAGAACCACTGAGCTGGAGCTGGCATTAAGGGCAGTGACTTGCTTCCCTCACAGTGACATTTCTGCTTTATGAGCATGTTGCTTATCAGTGGTTGTAGACCATGTTTTCATATGCTGCATCTGTAGTACACTCTGGAATAGTAGTCTGAGCATTGGAACAGTGCCCATGACTTCTTACCACATAGACATGGTGTTTTGTCTCCAAGCCATTAAGCTGGGTGTGTGGGATGGTTGAGAAATGCCAAAGGCCTATAACTTCCATGAATATACCATAGCAATTATTGGGTGCTACAGAGGAAATTCCTTTCGTAGGCCACAGTCACCTAAACTCCTCAGTCATCATCCTCTGGCATTCATTCACCATATTTGTATACCTATAGCTTGATGTACCAGGTTCAGTTTTTCCAGGGAGATGCATACGCTATATAGTATATCTCAGAATGGAAAAATACAACAGCATGCTCAAAACAAACTTGTTCCAAGAAAAGACCCTGAAAACCTAGGAAAGAATTTGAGGGCATCCTTAGGCAACAGGTATAGTTTTAATCTTGTAGATTACTCCTGATAAGTAAAATGGGCTTTTTATATATTACTGGCTGAGGAAGAAAGGAAATTTCTGCTCTCTTTATCTCATCATTCACTGATTATTCTCCTATTCTTTAATTCCAGGATCATGTGTGTTTTTCTTGTTTATTCTGTGTCTCAGGAGTTGAGCTGCATAACTCAAGACTTAGAGGGTCTCATATCTTCAGGTGACAAGTATGGTGTATTAGTCAGTTTTCACACTGCTGCTAAAGACATACCCGAGACTAAGCAATTTACAAAGGAAAGGGGTTTAATGGAGAACTCACAGTTCCATGTGGCTGGGGGAACCTCACAATCATGTTAGAAGGCAAGGAGGAGCAAGTCACATGTTACATGGATGGCAGTAGGCCAAGAGAGAGAGCTTGCATAGAAAAACCCTTTTTTTTTTTTTTTTTTTTTTTTGAGACAGAGTCTCGCTCTGTCACCCAGGCTGAAGTGCAGTGGCTCAGCTCACTGCAAGCTCCACCTCCTGGGTTCATGCCATTCTCCTTCCTCAGCCTCCTGAGTAGCTGGGACTACAGGCAACCGCCACCACGCCTGGCTAATTTTTTGTGTGTTTTTAGTAGAGACAGTGTTTCACTGTGTTAGCCAGGATGGTCTCGATCTCCTGACCTCATGATCTGCCCACCTTGGCCTCCCAAAGTGCTGGAATTACAGGCGTAAGCCACCATGCCTGGCTGAAAACTCCCATTTTTAAAACCATCAAATCTTGTGAAACTTAGTCACAATCACAAGAACAGCACAGGGAAGATCCACCCCCATGATTCAGTCTTCCACTGGGTCCCTCCCACAACACATGGGAATCATGGGAGCTTCAAGATGAGATCTGGTTGGGGACACAGAACCAAACCATGTCATTCCACCCCAGCCCCTCCCAAATCTCATGTTCTCACATTTCAAAATACAATCATTCCTTCCCAACAGTCCCCCAAAGTCTTAACTCATTTCAGCATTAACTAAAAAGTCCACAATCCAAGGTCTTGTCTGAGACAAGGCAAGTCCCTTCAACCTATGAGCCTGTAAAATCAAAAACAGGTTAGTTACTTCCTAGATATATTGGGGGTACAGGCATTGGGAAAATACAACCAATTCCAATGGAAGATATTGGCCAAAACAAAGGGGTTACAGGCCCCATGCAAGTCCAAAATCCAGAGGGGCAGTCAAATCTTAAAGCTCCCAAATGATCTCCTTTGACTCCATTTCTCACATCTAGGTCATGCTGATGCAAGAGGTGGGTTCCCACAGCCTTGGGCAGCTCCCCCCCTGTGGCTTTGCAGGGTACAGCCTCCTTCTTGGTTGTCTTCATGGGCCAGTGTTGAGTGTCTGTCACTTTTCCAGGGACACAGTGCAAGCTGTCAGTGAATCTACCATTCTGGGGTCTGGAGGATGGTGGCCTTCTTCTCATAGCTCTACTAGGCAGTTCTCAGTAGGGACTCTGTGTCAGGGCTGCAATCCCACGTTTCTCTTCTGCACTGCCATAGCATTGGTCCTCTGTGAGAGCCCTGCCTCTGCAGCAAACTTCTGCCTGGAGATCCAGGCATTTCTATTCATCCTCTGAAATCTAGGTGGAGTTTCCCAAACCTCAATTCTTGACTTCTGTGAACCCACAGGCTCAACAGCTTATGGAAGCTGCCAAGACTTGGGGCTTGCACCCTCCAAAGCCATGGCCTGATCTATGCCTTGACCCCTTTTTTGCCACGGTTGGAGTGGATGGGATGCAGGGCACCAAGTCTCTGGACTGCACATAGCATAGGAACCCTGGGCCTGGCCCACAAAATCACTTTTTCCCCCTAGGCCTCCAGGCCTGTGATGGGAGGGGCTGCCACAAAGACCTCTGACATGTCATGGAGATACTTTCCCCATTGTCTTGGGGATTAACATTTGGCTCCTCATTACTTATGCAAATATCTGCAGCTGGCTTGGATTTTCCTCAGAAAGTGGGTTTTTCTTTTCTATTGCATTGTCTGGCTGCAAATTTTCCAAACTTTTATGCTATGCCTCCCTTATAAAATGGAATGCCTTTAACTGTATGCAAGTTACCTCTTGAATGCTTTGCTGCTTAGAAACTTCTTCTGCCAGATACCCTAAATCATCTCTCTCAAGTTCAAAGTTCCACAGATCTTTAGGGCAGGCACAAGATGCTGTCAGTCTCTTTGCTAAAACATAACAAGAGTCACCTTGGCTCCAGTTTCCAACAAGTTCCTCATCTCCATCTGAGACTACCTTAACCTGGATTTCATTGTCCATATCATTGTCAATATTTTGGGCAAAGCCATTCAACAAGTCTCTAGGGAGTTCCAAACTTTCCTACATTTTCCTGTCTTCTTCTTAGCTCGCCCAAGTGTTTCAACCCATGCCTGTTACCCAGTTCGAAACTCGCTTCCACATTTTCAGGTATCTTTCCAGCAGTGTCCCACTCTACTGGTACCAATTTACTGTATTAGTCCGTTTTCACACTGCTGATAAAGACATATCCAACACTGGGCAATTTACAAAGGAAAGAGGTTTAATGGAGAGCTCACAGTTCCATGTGGCTGGGGAAGCCTCACAATCATGTTAGAAGGCAAGGAGAAGCATGTCACATCTTATGTGGATGGTTACAAGGAAAGATAGAGAGCTTGTGCAGGAAAACTCCCATATTTAAAACCATCAGATCTCATGAGACTTAGTCACTATTATGAGAACAGCACAGGAAAGACCTGCCCCCATGATTCATTCATCTTCCACTGGGTCCCTCCCACAACACCTGGGAATCATGGGAGCTACAAGATGAAATTTAGGTGGGGACACACAGCCAAACCTTATATGAGACTGATGAGATGGAGGATTATTTACTACTTAATTAATGGATATAAAGAATGCAAACTGGTAGTAAAGGCTTTGCAAGTAGCAATGTGAAAAGGGACAGGATAAGGCATGCAAGGATATTTCTTCTGTGAGTAACAGACCTAACAGAAATGTTTAATATTTCTCAGTTCTGAAAACTGTCAGGTGAAAGCTGCAGCATGGGAGTGGACAGCACTCAAAGCGGGAAATATAAGGAAAGATAGTGGATTGGATGCTGTAGAAGTCCTTTGTCCAAATTCCAATGGCCACTCACAGCTTGCAAATATTGAGTGGTTGTTTTAAAGGTGAATGGGTGGGTATTAAAGCAAAACTGCCATCCTCAGACATGCTGTGTGTGGTACCCTACTTCAGGCAGTGGCAATCCTGTATAGTTAAAAATGATTGATACGTCTGTGGGTAGAGTAATGCATGACACATGCAACATGCATGACGACACTGTGTGTGTGTTAGAGGCATTTAGTTGCATGCAGAGGGATGCTTTCCTTACAGTGCAAGTATTTTCACCTCGCAAACCCTCCGCTTCCATGCTGGACTACCTCAGAAAACTCTCTCAGGTGCCTGATCAGAGGCGTGATCTAGGAATTTAAGGTCCTCGCAAAAAGTCTCCCATTGAGTTCTTCTGAGATTGATTTCCATTTCTGTAATGTTGCCTGATTGAATCAAGGTTTATCTTGCCATTGTGCAGTTTCTTTCTGCCTTAAGAGTGTTATTCATTTTGCAGAAACTATTTCCTACTCCAACATCCAAATCTGTTAACTGTTAGCTTCCTTTTGCATTTTCAAGTCTTCTTAAGCCTTCCAAAATTCCCTCCTGCTTCTTAAACACTTAACCTTCTGAAAAACAAAGTATTTCTATCTCAGATATAAAATGTCCTGTTTCTTCATGCGCTAATAAAGTACATATTCGTTCTTTTGTAAATATATTTTAAACTATTATTAGTAACTAATATATCAGGAGTTGTGAATAACACT
>NW_016812813.1:207333-216753 GCF_001698545.2 Rhinopithecus bieti
CCACCCGCCTCGGCCTCCCAAAGTGCTGGGACTACAGGCGTGAGCCACCGTGCCCGGCCAATCTGGTCTTTTTTATCTGCTCATTCTGTGATTCAGAAATTGAGGAACATAACTCGGATAAAAAGGACTCAGATCTTTGGGTGACAAGGCAAGAGTGGTGAGATGGAGCGTACTTACTGCTTAATTATTGGATCTAAAGAAGACAAATGATTTGTTAATGCTTTATATATAATAATGGAAAAAAAAAAAAAAAACAGGGCAAGACACTCAGGGGTACCTCTTATATATGCAAGAGAACATAAGAGAAAGGCTTAATGATTCCAGCACTTTGGGAGGCCAAGGCGGGTGGATCACTTGAGGTCAGGAGTTCGAGACCAGCCTAGCCAACATAGTAAAACCTAGTCTCTACTAAAAATGCAAAAATTAGCTGGGTGTGGTGGTGGGCGCCTGTAATCCCAGCCACTCGGGAGGCGAGGCAGGAGAATTGCTTGAACCTGGGAAGTGGAAATTGCTGTGGGCCAAGATTGCACCAACACACTCGAGCCTGGGCAACAGAGTGAGACGTCGTCTCAAACAAGCAAACAAACAAACAAAAAAGAGGCTTATTGCTCCTCAGTTCTGGAAATTGCCATGTGAAAACTTCAACACACGAGTGGATAACATTTCAGGGAAGAACGGATGAGGAGAAAAACAGTGGCGTGTTCACTGTAGCGGTACTTTGAACCAATACTGGTAGCCACTCACAGCCTGAAAACATTGAGTAGCTTTTAAAAAGGTGCATGAATGGGTGTTTAAGCAGGACTTCCATCCTTAGACATGCTGTCTGTGGTGCCTTACTCGAGAGAGTAGCAATCACATATGGTAATCACATATGATTGAAACCTCTACGAGTAGTGTAACACATGACATATGCAGCATATGTAATATAACTATGGGTGCACTTGAGGGAAGATTAGTTGCATGCAGACGAGCTGTTTTCCATAGAGTACATCTATGCTGTTCACACACCTCCCCCACCTCGCTGGACTATCTCATGGAATCATCTTATGTAAATTTACAGAGGCAAATCCTAGGAACTAAAGGTCCTGGAAAAACACCTTTTCTTGTTTTTATTTTTTCCTGGGCTATTTTATCCTGGGATTTCTATCTATTTTTGCGAAGTTGCCTGACAAAAATGAAAACCAGGTTTTTCAGTGTGGCTATGTTTTTATTCTCTGCTACAGAGTATTAATTTTTACAGAACCTTTTTCTTTCTTGATGCTTATATCAGTTTACAAGTTATTATTTATCATTCCCCCTCATCATTTTCAAGCCTTCTTTTTAGGCCTTTCCAAATCCCCTTCTACTATTGAGATCCCAACCTGCTGACAACATATTTTCTGTCTCAAATATAAAAGCACATTTTTTTCTTCATTGGCTGAAGAGGTACTCATTCTTTGAAAAGCATTTGAATCCTTTATAAGCCACCAATTTATAAGAGGTTGTGCATAGCACACAGAAACTTGTACTCTCTGATTTATTGCATTTTGTTTTGCTATTACTATTTATTTTAACTTACATATCTTTCGTTTTCCCTTTATTTTTCACACAGTGTCATTTCCTAACACTGTGATGAGTGAGAGTGAGTGAAAAAAAAAAAGACACAGAGAGAGAGAGAGAAATGGGGAGAGAGAAAGCAAGAAAAGGCGACAAGACTCAATTGCTTCAGTGCTCTTATTACTGAGTTGGGTACAAGTCAGGTGATGGACAATCTTTTTTTTTTTTTTTCAACTTGTTGGACATTACAAATAATTGTACCATGCACAGTTGCATACAGATATGTGTATAAATACAAGTTTTATTTTACTTGCACAACTAGTCAGCAGTGCAACTTGTAGGTCTTATGGTAAATGTAATTTTACATTTAAAAGCAGTAGAAAAATAACTAACTTATTCCAGAACTGCTGTAAAATTTGTTGCTGCCATGAAAAATGTCTAACATCTCCAGTTACTCATATTCTTATCAGTATATTTTGTTGGCAATTTTGTGGTGTTTTGTGTTTTATTAGCCATTGTAATATTTGTATAGATTTTGTCATTGTAGTTTTAATTTGCACATTCATATTGACCACAAGTATTGAGTGTCTCTTAATCTATTTATTTGCCATTCATACATCTTCTTAGTGAAGTATCCATTGAGGAATGTTTACAAATGTTATTGCACTGAGTTATTATTAATGATATTTAAGCGTTCTTATATGTTCTGACTACAACTCCTTTAAAAATGTGATTTGCATACATACCTCAATCCACAATCTGGTTTTTCATTCTCTTAACTGTTTCATACAAAGCAAGCATTTTCAGTTTTAATAAAATGCAGTTTATTGATTTTTTATGTTACGAGTTGTGCTTTTAGTACCATAGTAAACAGCTGTTAGCCTTAAATATACTATTCTTGTTTGACTGTTTTTGTTTTAGCATGTTGAATATAACCTCCCACTGCTTTCTGGCCTGTATACTTTCTTGTGAAAAGTCAGCTATTAATCTTACAAAAATTCCTGCATGCAATGAGTTGCTTTACTCCTGCAGCTGTTGATAATAACTATTTTTCATAGGTATCAACAGATTGCATATAATGTCTGTTAATCCGAGTTTCTTTGTATTTGTTGTACTTGAAATTTGTTTTATTTCTTCAATGTGTAACATTTTTCATCAAATTTAGGAAGTGTTCCTTCCTAAGAATATCAATTTGGGCAGATTTATTTTTCCTTTTCTCTCTCTTCTTATTCTGGTAATTCCATAATGAAGATCTTTCTTTTGCCCTTTCTGTTCTTTTACTTCCTTGATGCTCTGTTCATTTTTCCTCATTCATTTTCCTCTGCATTCTTCATAAGGCATTAGTACTATTAATGTGCAATTTGTTATATTATTTATTCTGATACTTGAAATATACTGTTGAGATTCTCTATTGAATTTTTTTATTTAAGCGGTTGTACTTTTAAAGTCCATATTTTTCTTTTAGTAAGTGTTTTCCCAAGCACTTTGGGAGGCCGAGGAAGGCAGATCACCTGAGGTCAGGAGTCAAGACCAGCCTGGCCAACAGAGTGAAATCCCCATCTCTACCAAACATACAAAAATTAGCTGGGCATGATGGTAGGTGCCTGTCGTCCTAGCTACTTGGGAGGCTGAGACAGGAGAATCACCGGAACCCGGGAGGTGGAGGTTGTAGTGAGTCGAGATTGCACCATTGCACTCCAGCTTAGGTGACAGAGGAGACACCATATCAAAAACAGAAAAAAGTGTTTTCTACATTTTCATTATTATAAACTTTAGATGAGACATTGCCATCATAACTTCCTTTACGTCTAATTTTTTATTTCTTTGAAGTCTTTAATTGTTGCGATAAAGGCTTTATCTATTAGTATGACTTCTGTGCCCTCACATGGGCATTTTCTGTCATATATTTTTGTTATCTGTAAAGATTACTTTTTTGCATATATTATGATTTTCTGTAAAACAGGACAGTTAAGATCAAATATTGTATTCTGGATAATAACCATTTCCTCTGAGGAATTATATTTTTGTTTCTTTGTTTTGTTTTTTAGATGGAGTCTTGCTCTGTTGCCTAGGTTGGAATGCAGTGGCGTGATCGCGGCTCACTGCAACATCTGCCTCCTGGGTTCAAGCGATTCTCCTGCCTCAGCCTCCTGAGTAGCTGGGATTACAGGCGTCCACCACCACTCCCGGCTAAGTTTTGTATTTTTAGTAGAGACAGGGTTTCACCGTGTTAGCCAGAATGGTCTTGATCTCCTGACCTTGTGATCCGCCCGCCTCGGCTTCCCAAAGTGCTGGGATTATAGGCTTGAGCCACCACGCCCGGCTTTTATTGTTGTTGTTGTCTGTTTTTAATTTGTTTATTGAATTGGCGGGAGTTTATTTACTTATCTGCTGTGAATTTTCTTATACTGTTCTTTGAGCACAGCCTATGTATGCACATAGTAACTCGAAGATGACAGTGGTTTTAGTAGCATTCTTTTTGTTTCTTTTCCTGATCTCTCTGTCCAGCTAGTGGTCTCTGTGTATCACACAGAGATGTTAGCTTTTCTCACTGAATGCTGATTTTCTCTATCTTTTTTTGAATGTTAAAGGAAAAATGTATCAGAGTTTGATCAAAATAATTTGAGCCACTTTGAACACATTGTTTTAAAGGTAAGTCTTTCATGTTTGTTCTGATACAGGAAGGTTCTTATTAGCTGTCAGTTTATCGGATACTCTCTGGTAAATAAGCTGGTCTGTGGTTTAGCTTGTTGCTCTCATACAGCTGCCAAATCCATCTTATTTACTTACCTCCCAAATCTGTGTTGTTATCTGGAGCACCGTGAAGCCTGAGCTTTCCCTGACTCTGCTATAAATAAAGTCATATTTTTTAAGGAGAGCTATAATACCATCTTTTATTCAAACTCCTCACGCTGGGAAAAAGAATTTCTGACTCACTGCTCTGAAGCTTTGGGTAGGTGCAGTGACCTGCTCCTTTCATAACACTCCTGCTTTATGTATAGAGTGAAGATTGGTAGTCATACATTTTGGTCTTCTCAGCCTGCTCATTCCAGGTTGAAACTCTGTTTTATAATCATTCTGGGGTAAGGATGATCAGAGACCCCATATTCTCAACTTGCCAAAACCACAGTAAAGCCTCCACCCTACAAAAGTGAGCTGAGTGCAGAAACAGTGTCCCTAACATCTGCACCTGTTGCTTTAGCCACAGCAACACAACACAACATTTTAGGGGTAGGGTACATGAGAAAGGCTGGGAACTTGTTTCTTCCATTAAGATACCATAATTTTTGACTGGTAGCAACTTCACATTTTAGGCTACTTACAATCACCTCTTTCTTCCATCCCAGTTCTCTGACATCCATTTACCATATTTGTGTTACTATATTTTGGTCTCCCAGATTTAGTTCATCCAGGAAAATGAAGACACATAGTTGCATGTTTCCAAATGGAGAAAAATGCAAACAAAAATGCTTGAAAAGACCATGCTCAAGGGACAGACTCAGAAATCTCACAAACTGGAAGAAGGTTAATGGCATCCATAGATGCCAAGAACATTTTCTGTTTTGCAGTTCATTCCTGGTAAAATATTTTATTTTGCCCTAGGTTTAAGGAGAAACAGACATTACTCTCCATCACACCATCGTATCCTAGAATGTTGTGTGTTTTCCCTGCTTATTCTGTGGTTCAGGAGTTGAGCGACGTAACTCAGGTAGAGTGACTCATCTTCAGGTGACAAGCATAGTTGACATAGAGTATATTTTCCTGTTAACTACTAGACCTGAGGAATGTAAACTGCTTTCTAACTCTTTATAATAATGGAAAAGTAAACAGGATAAGACCTGCAAGGATTTTTCTTCCATGCACACGAGAATCTAGCAGAAAAGCTTAATGGTTCATAGTTCTGAAAATTGCCATGTCATAACTCCAAACCATGACTGGACAACACAGGAAAGGATGGATGAAGAAAGACAGGGTAGTGCATGCTACAGAGGCCTTTTGTATGCACACCAGTCACCATTCAGATTGAAAACAGTGACGTGTTTTTGAAAGATGCATGTTGGTCAAAGAGTACAAACTTTGAGTTATGTAATAAATAAGCTCTGACTATCTAATGTATAGCATGGTGACTATATTTAATAATGCTGTATTGTTTACTGGAAATTTGATAAGAGAGCAGATTTTAAGTGTCCTCACCACACCCCCACAACACACACACAAATGGTAACTAAGGGTGGTGAATGATGTGTTAATTCATTTTACTATGGTAATCAGTACACAATGTATATATATATATATAAATCATATTGTGCACTTTGAATACATACAAATTTTGTTTAAAATATAAAAAGAAAAGTGCATGAGTCAATGATCAGGCTGGGCTGCCATCCTTAAATGTTCTATTCTTCATGTGGTACTCTTCTCAAGAGGGAGGCAATCATGTGTAATTAGATATGATTGACACCTCTGTGAGTAGAGTAACACATGGTATTTCCATCATATGACATGGCACGGTGGATACATGGGGGATTTTAAGTTGCAAGCCGTATAATACTCTCCCTAGAGTGCAGACATTTCTACTGACACCCTCCCTGTTCTGGACTAGCTCAGGTAAATCTCTAAATTAATTATCGGATGTGAGACCTAGAAACTGAAAGTCTGAGGAAAAACTTTCTATTGAGTTTCTTCAGAGATTCAGATCCCTTTTGCCAAAATTGCTTGGCCAAAATGGTAACAAGCCTTTCAGTGTCTTCATGGTGTTCCTGTCATCTGTAAAGTATTTTTTGTTTTGTAAGAACCTATTCCCAACCATAACCTGCAAATCTCTTAACGTATCACCTATCGACATTCCTCTTCAAGATTTTCCCCTTAGGCATCCAGCAGTTCCCTCCCTTCTCAGATCCTTACCCTACTGAAGACCAAAGTATTTTTTTCTCCCAGGCATTAAAGCTCCTTTTATTTCTTTTTCTTTTTTTTTAGTAATTATTTCTGTTTTTTTTTTTTTTTAACTTTCATTAAAGTTCAGTTGTACATATGCAGGATGTGCAGTTTTGTTATATAGGTAAACTTGTGTCGTGCAGGGTTGTTGTACAGATTATTTTATCACCCGGGTATTAAATCTAGTATCCATTAGTTATTTTTCCGGATCCTACCCTTCCTCCCACCTTCCACCCTTTGATAGGCTCCAGTGTGTGTTGTTCCCCTCTATGTGTCCATGTGTTCTCATCATTTAGCTCCCACTTATGCATGAGAACATACCATACTGGGTTGTCTGGTCCTGTGCTAGTTTGCTGAAGATAATAGTCTCCAGCTCCATCTATTTCACTGTAAAGGACATGATCTCATTCTTTTTTTATGGCTGAATAGTATTTCATGATGCATATGTACCACATTTTCTTTATCCAGTCTATCATTTATGGGCATTTAGGTGAATTCCATGTCTTTGCCATTGTGACCAGGGCTGCAGTGAACATACTCGTGCATGTATCTTTATAATAGAACAATTGATATTCTTTTGGGTATATACCCAGTAATGGGATTGCTTGGTTGAATGGTATTTCTGTCTTTAGGTCTTGGAGGAATCGCCACACTGTCTTCCACAATGGTTGAACTAATTTACACTCCCACCAACAGTGTAGAAGCATTCATGTAGTTTTTGTTTTTATTCTGTTTATGTGATGAATTCTAAGCTCTTAATGCACAGGAATTCAGTGAATCTTTACAAGAACCTTATGAAGTAGGAGATGTTATATCCACTCTCATTTTACTAATGAGAAAAGAGAAGAAAAATAATTTTAATAAATGCCTTATGATCACACAGCTCTCAAGAAGCAGAGCTTGTATTTGAACCCAGGCAGCCACTCTCTAGTGTCCCTTCTTTACATCAACTCACTGCCCTCCCTTAGTTTCTTTTCTTCTAAATCCAGCACTAGAATGTATTAAACATTGGAGTCAGCTCACAGTTCCTTATGTAGGCTTTGATAATGGCCCTGCTCACAGAATAAAGGGGCTCTGACAAAACACACAAGTACTCACATTGGAAGGGTGAAAAGGATCTGGATGGGACTCTACTGCACTTGCATCCAGGATCTTCAGCCCTCATCAGAGGACATCACGATGTCTGGTTATGTTTGTCTACTAATGTCTCCTTGAGGTTGAACCATTGGGTATTATGAAATTAGATAGCAGGTTGAAATTTTTGAACTTATATATAGATACTTAAATTATTTTCATTTACTGGACTACATCCAGGTTTGAGGCTAAAGTATATCCCATTTTTACATGGTTACGTTATTATGAGGGTTAAAACCAGAATAATGTTCTAGTTGGTTGACATTAAGACAGTAGCAGTTCTCATCTCAAAAAATAGCAAAACCCACCTTTCTCTGGATTGCTGTACAACATGTATCTACTTAGAGTGGTTTTATTTCGCTTCGTGGTTGTATTTTTTTGCTTTATTGCTGATTGTTTTAGTTTTGGTATCTGTTTTGGGGGTGGGTTCTTATATTTGCAGAAGTATTTGGAATTATTTGGAGGTTAATTTTTTTGAATTGTAAAATGTATATAACATAAAATTTACCGTTTTAATCATTTTAAGTGTAAAATTCAGTGGAATTAAGTAAATTCACAGTGGTGTTCAATGATCACGACAATCCAGCTCCAGAAATGATTCATTATCCCAAACTAAAACTCTGTAACCATTAAACACTGACTCCCCCATTCCTAGCTTTTGGTAACCTTTATTCTACTTTCTGTCTCTACTAGTTTGCCTATTCCAGGGACTGAATAGAAGTAAAAATCATACAGTATTTGTCCTTTTGTGACTGGTTTATTTTACTCAGCATAATGTCTTCAAGGTTGATCCATGTTATAGCATGTGTCAGAATTTTATTTCTAAGCTGGACATGGAGGCACATGCCTGTAGTCCCAGCGACTCAGGAGGCTGAGGCGGGTAGATTGCTTGAGTCCAAGAGTTAGATTCTAGCCTGAACAACATAAGGAGACCCAGTTTAAAATAAAATTATTTCCTTTTGTAGGACAAATAACATTTCCTTGTATGCATATATCACATTTGCATATCACTATCTGTTGATGAACACTTGTATTGCTTCTACCTTTTGTCTATTATAAATAATGCTGCTTTGAACATGGGGGCACTGTGTCCCTTTGAAATACGGATTTCAGTTCTTCTGGATATACACCCAGTACTGGAATTGCTGAAATATGGTAATTCTATCTTTAATTTTTTGAAGAACAACCATAGTGTTCTCTGTAGTGACTGCGCCATTTTACTTTCCTACCAGCAATGCACGGGGTTATAATTTCTTCACTTGTCAACACTTGTTATTTTCTGTTTGTTTGCTTGTTGATAATAATGATTCTAATGAATGGGAAGTGGTATCACATTGTGGTTTTGGTTGCATTTCCCTAATGATTAGTGATATTGAGCATTATTTCACTTATTTATGAGGTAGAATTGATTTTAGAAATATTTTTGTTTAAGGTTTGATTTATTGTGTATAGATGTAGACTTGGGCCATTTTGGACTATTGACACTGGTGGAGGTTCCTGAATGCTGGGAGACTTGGACATGTCCCACACCATATTCTCCCTTCCTCTTGCTCCATGGCAAGTAATTTAGCTACTCCTTTAATTTATTCAGTACACCTCCCTCTCTCTTTACCGTCTTTTGTTTAACTTGGCTCCCTAGCTCTTAAAATATAACTAGTTTGGGGTCTGTTGATCTCTTACTCCTACCTGCTTCCACTTTTCTTCAGCCTCAGTATTTAAAGGAAAAAATAGATTCCTGGGAGGCCTGTGTCTCCAAATGAAAATTTTGAAAGAGACCCTCTAGACAAGAACTCCAGGAAATGTTGAGACAGTCCA
>NW_016812813.1:218225-227574 GCF_001698545.2 Rhinopithecus bieti
ATGTGAAGGAACAAAAAGAAGTGAAGGTATTCATCTCAGATTATTGAGAATGATAACATGTATATTTGTCTTTTCCCTTCCACTTTCCTTCAGTTGTTCCTTCTTAATCTAAGGTCTTCAGAAAGATTGTGTCTTGACAATCACAGACAAAAGATGGCCAGCACTGGATCCCTGGAGAACATCTTCAGGACTGGAGCAGTGACTAGGAAGCAGGTTGTATACACTACAGTGCTGGAAAAATGGAGGTGGAACGGGGTTGGAGGGTAATCATCCTGGTGACCCCTTCCGGATTAATTATCATAAAGCACCTTGAGTGGGCAAGTTGAAGTTTATGGAATTTTGTTGTCATCTTGAGTCAGTAACATGTCTCACTCCTAATCCAAATCTCGGCAAAAATTTAGATTGTAACCAAGAGGAAGGGTATTCTTCTCTTCTATTACTAATACTACTACATTATCGCCTGTGTACAACCAGTGTCGACTGCTCATGGTTTCTTCCCTATTTCATGAGCTCTAAGAATTTTCCTGGGTAAAAAGTCTCACCACACTAGATGTGTGTCTGGGGCAGTGACAGCGGCACCATTGCAAATTGTTCTCAAATTTGTGCTTATTTTTGAGAAGGTGTGAGTAAGTGTGTGTTGGTTTTTGCAAATGAGTTAATTTAGTTAGTTGATTGGTTCATGTGCATATTGTGGTTGAGTTTGGTGGGATCTTTCAAATTGTTTTTCCGTAGTAATGTTGTTTATCCAGATATTGGTATCTGGTTTTGGTTTTGGTTTTATTTCTTTTGTGATATTATTTTGTTTATAATTGTCCTTTCATTTCCAAAGCCTCTGTGCATTTATTTTTTAGAGTTGGTTTTTGCATTTTTAGGTTTGTTTGCTTGTATTATTTTTAACTGATACATAATTATCGCACGTATTTTGGGGATACAGTGTGATTTTTTACTGTTTGCCTTTCAGTGTTCATGGCACCTCTGCTTGTTGTTTCCTTGCATACTTGAAGTTTTTTTGTTTTTTTTTTTAAGTTAGAATTGTGGTTTGTGTTTCAGCAAATGTTTTATTCCTGTTTTGGTGGCGGTGGGGCTGTCATGATTTAATTACTAGTTTTTGGTTCAAACCTGAGTTTTCTTCTTTGGTTTTGATTTCGTTTTAATTTATGTGTTTGGTTTGATTTGTACTGAGAGGGGCTTGGGAGTTTTAGTTATAGTTTTCTTTGTGTATTTAGACATGTTTGTTTCTTTCCTGCTGTTTCGCTATATTTTCGTTTTATTCCCTAGTGTATTTCTGTTTGCTTTTCAGCTTGACTCTTTGTGTGTGTATATGTGAGTGGGTGGGTGGGTGGATGGATGTGGGTGTGTATGCATGCATTTCTGTAATTGTGTTTTATTTTGAATGATGTTGACTTTTAAGAGTATTTTGTTATCTTCCATGTATTTTTAGTTTCAGTTTGTGTTTATTGTTTTATTTTGTGTGTGTATATGTGTGGGTTTCTTCATTTTCCTTGTGTTTTGGGATATTTAAATTTGTATGATTTTTGTTTTGTTGCTGTAGTTATTTTTTCACCTTTAATATTTGTGTGAGGCTCAGAAAGTTTTGTCTTTCATATATACATGCACTTTATTGGGGATGTGATTTTTGGAAGTTGTGGGAGTTTGCTTGGATTTTAAATGTTTTGCCTCAGTATCTGTAGCATGCTTTCTAATTGATAAGTTCATGTATTAATTCTGTTTGGAATTTGTTGTAGTTTATTTATTTATTTATTTGAATCCTGTTTATAGAGCTTTTCTAATTTGGGATTATTGTTGATAGGGGTTTAAAATATATTATTGGTTTACTTAGTTTTATTTATTTGTGCCCTGTTTTTCTGATTTGCNAAATCATTTATAGAAGTTTTGGTACATAAGGCTAAAATTTCTTTTGTTAGGGATAATTTGCATTATTTGTTGATTTTTTTTTTAGCTTATATGGCTTTCTTTGAATTGTGTGTATGAGTATGTGTTGGTTATTTTGAGATTTTTATATTGTGATAGGTTTAGTTCTTAAAAAGCATTGTTGAGATATGACTGACAAAGTTCGCGCCTTGACATATTCTGTTTATATATCCATGAAATCATCACCTAAATCAAAATAGAGAATATTATACATCCTCCCTGAAAGATTCCTCCTGCCCCTTTGTGATCCTCATTTTCGCTCCTCTGCACATAACCACAGAGCCATGCAGTCACTAATCTGCTTTTATGCACTATGGATTAGATTTTATTTTCCAGATTCTTATTTTTTGAGATGGAGTCTCTCTCTGTCACTCAGGCTGGAGTGTAGTGGTGCGATTTTGGCTCACTGTAAACTCTGCAACCCAGGTTCAAGCAATTCTCCTACCTCAGCCTCCCAAGTATCTGGGACTACAAGTGCGCGCCACCATGCTGAGTTAATTTTTGTATTCTTAGTAGAGACAAGATTTCACCATGTTGGCCAGGCTGGTCTCGAACTCCTGACCTCAAGTGATCCTCCTGTATCAGCCTCCCAAAGTGCTGGGATTACAGGCATGAACCATGGTGCCTGGACATTTTTATTAAAATGAAATCATACTGTATATACTGTTTATTTTGGCCTAGCTTACTTCCCCTCGCATAATTATTTTGAAATTTGTCCACATTATTATTTGCATCAATAGTTAATTTGTTTTTATGGATGAGTAGTATTCTACTGTATGGATATTCCAGGTTTTTTAAATGCATTCACCTGTTAATGGCCATGTGTCTCCAGTTTGTATCTATTTTGGCTATGGCTACTAGAAGTAAAGTAGCTACGAACCTTGATATAAAAATATCTGTATGGAGGGGCAGAAGGAGAGAAGGAGAAAAAGAGGGGAGGGGAAGAAGAGAAAGGGGAGAAGGGAGAGGGTGGAAGAGGGCGAGGCAAAGGGGAAAGAGGAGAAGGGGAGGGAGGGGGAGGAGAAATTGGAGGGGGAGGGAGAACCAATTCCCGGAGCCCACAGGAAGCATGACCTGGGAAGCAAGGTGTAAATGTTACATGTCCATGTCAGAGGATGGGATAGAATTTGATAATCTGCTGTTGCATTATCTCCCAGGAAAGCTCTTTCAAATCATGTCTTGGTGTCTAGTTGGCAATTGATGTGTATGGATTTTGTTTTCGAAGTCGCCAAATACCTCACTTCACCCAAAGCCATGAAGAAATACAGGCTGTAGTGAAGAGGTGGGAAACTGTTCTACTTTGTTTTCTATCATTGTTGATTATGATACCACATCTGTTTACTTCTCAGTGTCCACTCCTCTACTTCCTGCACTCGCAGCATTGCTCAGTGCAGTGTCGTCTATCCCTGACACGTGCTAGATTTCCTTTGAACTTTGAACTTCGTTCTCTGCTTTGTTTGGAATTAGAGTTATATTTTAGTGTATTTGTTTGTATGTTTTGGGAGGTTTTGTATTGTGTGTGTTCTGTTTTTTTTGTTGTTGTTATTGTTTTGCATGTTTGCTTTATTTGGGTTTTTGTTTCCTATATAATTTTGTATATTTGGATGTGTTTTGTGTATTTTGTGTGTTCTTTTTATTCCTATTTTGAATGGTGTTTTCAATGTGTGTTAATTAGAATTGTCAGTAGTATTTTTATGTTCTTAAAAATTGTTACTCCTGGCTGGGCACGGTGGCTCATGCCTGTAATCCCAGCAATTTGGGAGGCCGAGGCTGGTGGATCACCTGAGGTTGGGAGTTCAAGACCAGCCTGGCCAACATGGTGAAACCCTGCCTCTACTAAAAATACAGAAAATTAGCTGGGCCTGGTGGCCCATGCCTGTAATCCCAGCTACTTAGGAGGCCAAGGCAGGAGAATCGCTTGAACCTGGGAGGCGGACGTTGCAGTGAACTGAGATTGCGCCATTGCTCTCCAGCCTGGGCAACAAGAGCAAAGCTCTGTCTCAAAAAAAAAAAAAAAAGTTACTCCTTTATTGTTTTTTTAGTTGACACATAATAATTGTAAATATTGATGGGATATAGTGAGATATTTTGATACATATATGCATTGTGTAATAATCAAATCAGGGATTTAGCATTCTCATTACCTCAAACATCCATTTCTTTGTGGGGAGAACATTCAAAACCCTCTCTTCTAGTGATTTTGAAATATACCTTAAAATATTGTTAACTATAATCACTTTTCTGCACAATAACACATCAGAACTTATCCCTCCTAACTGTGACCCTGTACCCATAAACCAATTTTTGTCTAAGCCTCCTTCCCCAGACTCTGGTAACCATCATTCCTCCTATGAGATCAACTTTCTTAGACTCTGCATATGAGTCACATCATGCAGTGTTTGTCTTTGTGTTTGCATTGCCCTATTTTGTGTGCATACATTTTTGGGTTGTTGCATTGTTCACCTGTTTATTTGCAGGTGTTCACATGTGTTGCAGATATTTCTTGGTCTAAACACTGATGTGCAAGTACATGACTGTGGTGACTACTGCTTCTGCTGCTGTAGGCCTTCATCTCTGAACAGAGGATGCCAAGCCAAGGCCCAAATGATATAAGGAAGATTCAAATTGGAAAGAAGAGAACTCTCCAGCACTGTTTCAACTGAGCTCTGTCTGGCCTGCAATCGCTAGGTACGATGAGTAACTTGAATGGTACTTTCTACGTAATGACTGGCTTTTGAGGCATACAAAGTAGTTGTTCATGTGCCAACTATATTAAATTGAAAATGAGCAGAACAATTCAGTCAAGTATGCTAAGTCTGAGAGGAAGAGGGAAAATGTTCCCTGTCCTAAAATCTGTCTCATTAAATGTGCAGCAGGTAAAGTAATAAGCATTCAGTGAAAGACATAGGAGACAAAAGGGAGAGGGAAAGGGTTTTTTTTTTTTTAATCTATTGAGTATATTCTGCTTATCCTAACGGACTGAGAGTGTTGGGATTCTGACTGAAACGGCAGAGTGGGGGGAGTGATGGACATTTTCAGCTGTGCTGTGTGTAGTGCTTCACTTCAATAAGTGCCATTCATGTGTCTAGAAATATGTTTTGCACCTTTTGGAGTGAAATAATGCACAACAGGTACAACCTCAGTGCTGCCCCTGGAGAAAGGAATATGGCTGCATGCACACAGGTGCCATTTCCTAAGTGTCAGAACTACCCACTCAGTGATGGGTCAACTCATGAAACCCTTTGAAGAGAATTCTGTGGGGTAAAACCTAGAGAATGAGCTTCTCTGGGAATAGCACCATCTGTAGTTTACCCGTATGACTATTAAGATGGTCAGGGCCACCACCATCAGCCATGCTGTGTCTAGTGCCTTTATGTGTAGTGCCTTATTCAGGAAGGTGTTACTTAATGTATTAACATTTGTAAGGCACCCTTCTGAGTAGAGTAATGTGCAACATGGATATCATTTGTGGTGGCATTGGTAATGATGAGTGGACTTTCAGTGGCGATACTGCCCTCCCTTGAGCCTTGGTACCCAACCTTTGGTGATGAGCCATTTCCAGGTACTCTCTGAAGTACCTCTTGAGAGATCTGATCCAGAATCTGAGGGTGCCTGGGAAAAGTCTCTCATGTAGGTTTTTCAACTATTTATTGCTTTTCTCCACAAAATGACTGACTACACTGGAAACAAGATTTGAGGTAGGAACATACATACTTTTTCTCTTGTACCTCCTAGTCTTTACTCTCTATACAACCCAAATACACTTCTTGCCTTATAAACCCCTGAAAAGTTTACACTGATCTTCTTTCCTCACAATATTTAAACTTACTTTGTAGGGAGCACAAATACCCTCCTGCCCTTCCTTGCTGAACTCCAAACTCCATGAACCGTCTTACGAAGTATTCCCGTGTATCCATGATGATATTCTCATATCAGTAGAGTTTGATATGATACCCCGAATTTGCTTTCATTTGAACTATTTGTTTTTAGCTGGTCTTAACTATTATGTGAATGGATGAAGTGATGAGAATATATACGTATAAACGTGTGTACATATACTTGTGGAAACTTTATGTATACAAACGGATTTATATATCCCTTTATATATATATACACACACACACACACACACACATATATGACATTCACAGAAAAGGAAAAGATCCAGAAAAGGATCATGTTCCTACCTCAGATCTTGTTCTCACTGGTGTAGTCCTTTTGTGGAGAAAAAGGAATAAATGCTTAAAAAATCTACAGGAGATACTTTTCACAGGCACCCTCAGATTCTGGATCAGGTCTTATAAGACCTTCAAAGAAACACCCAGAAGAATGAGCAAATATATATGCATATAGTCTGTTTTTAAAATAAATCCCTTAAGATATTTATTATTATTATGAGGATACTGTAAGGAATTACTTCAGGCAATTATGGAGGCTGGTGAGTTCCAAGATCTGCAGGGGGATGGGTCAGCAAGCTGGGGACCCAGGAGAACTGATGGTATAGTTGCAGTCCAAGTCCAGAGGCCAAAGAAGCAGTAGAATGAACCATTTTGTAGTTCCAGTCCAAAGGCCAGCGGGCTTGAGACCCAGGAAGAGCTAATGTTTTAATTTGAGTACAATGCCAGAAGAAAAGGAGATGGCCCAGTTTGAAGGCAGTCAGGCAGGAGGAATTCTCTCTAACTCAGTGGAGAGTCAGCCTTTTTGTTCCATTTTAAACCTTCATCTGATTGATGCAGGCCCACCCACATTAGGGAGGGCGGTCTGATTTCCTCATTCTACTGATTTAAATGCTAATCTCACCCAAAAAGACCTTCACAGAAACACTCAGAATAATGACTGACCAAATGTCTGGGCACTCCATGACCCAGTCAGGTTGCAACATAGAATTAATCATCACAAGTTCACCCCTTGTCATTTTGACACTTATACACGTCTCCTGAAATTATATTTAATCATCAAATGAGAAAAATACAGAGGTCATAATTTCATTTAATATGATACAACTACGATTTATACAACCCAGAATTCACGAACCACTTCACCAGAAGAGGAGATAAAGTCCTGGAGTGTTGTTTACTCTTCTCCTTGATATTCCATAACATCACTACGATGATTTAAAGTTAACGATGGTTAATAACTATGATATAATATCAGTACATCTTATGTTGCATGGAAAGGAGATAAGAGAGACAAGAAAACACATACAGAAATATATTAATAAAAATATAAGTAGAAAATAATCATGAGAACTACCGTTCTCATTTCTGTAACTGTCGTCTGGTGGTAGCTGGTATTTACAACTACTTTTCTTCACTACCTATTTTATATTCCCTTTGCCTTCAGCAAGCATCTCAGCCATTATTTTTTACCTGGTGGAGTGACCCAAACTTTCACTTCTGAAGGGTGTGGGTCTAATATGCAAGTATTTAACTTCTGCATATGTTGTTGGAACTTTGCATTGTGTATTGCTAGAGTTCTTTTGATGGCTTATGAGTTCTGTTTATGGATTTTGTATTTATATTTTGTTGTATTTGTATTTTTGTTCTTTTTCATATTGCTTACTTGGGTGTGTATGTGTCTTTCACTTCATTAGTAGTCCTGCCAGGATTGGGTTGTTATAGTTATCTATTGACCTTAATCACAAGGCATAGTAATACTAAGAGATATCTTATGTATTTCAGACATATTCTTCCTTACCTCCATTGTGGAGTAGTACTCCAATTTTCCCTTGGTAGTCAGAATCACCTGCGCCAGGCCACATAGTAACTCCCTTCTCTGACCTCTTAAAAAGTCAGGAAATATTGTATTGACTTTCCTCTTTCCATGTTTTCAGGATGTCTTAAACTATAGCTGTTATGAAAGAAAGAGAAAGACAATCAGAGACAGAATGAAAGAGATAGAGACAGGACTGGAGCAGTAAAGTCTTTTACACTTCTGCGCTGAAAAATGTGAGAGAGCTTGGTGCTTCCTTTCAGGTAAACTCTATCAAGTGTTGGCAAATACAGATTGTGTCATTTGAATTTGTTTCCCAGCTCAAAACAACCATTTCATGGGAAATGGAGGTTATAATGAAATAGAAGAAAACTACTCTACTTGCTTTCCTAATAGTATTACCATTCACCTACATGTGGCTACCCTTCATCGTATCTATTTCCATCCTTCTTGCACTCATAGGATTTCCTTGGGCTTTGAGTATCAGATACCCCTGATATATTTGTTGGTGATTGTGACTTTTTAACATTTGTTCTAGGATGTTTGTGTTTCTATGGTGATGGGGGAGCAATATATGTATCTGTGTGTGCTTTGGTATATGTGCCCATACATTTGTGTGCATAGGGCATGTAGCGTGGGGATTTAGTTATGTTGTTTTTGTTGTCTGAAGTTGGATCTCTGTTTTGTTTTGCTTTTGGGATTCTTATCAGTTTGTTTCATGTGTACGGTTTTGCTTTGACTTTGGCTCCTTTGGGATTATGTGTTTGAATTTGTTTTCAGATTTGGCATGCTCTTGGTCATTGGTGTTTTGATTGCTATTTCTTTATGTACATTGCTTGGAATTTTGTATTTTCTTTTTGTTGTTATTTGGATTTCACTGTGTGATTTCTGTTGTATTTTCACTTCCATATTAACTTCTGCATATGTTGTTGGAACTTTGCATTGTGTATTGCTAGAGTTCTTTTGATGGCTTATGAATTCTGTTTATGGTTTTTGTATTTATATTTTGTTGTATTTGTATTTTTGTTCTTTTTAATATTGCTTACTTGGGTGTGTATGTGTCTGCGTCTGCGTATGTGGTTTCATGAAGCGGTGGGTCTTAGAATCTCCTGCTATGTGCCAGGTTGCTGGAAAGACTCCTTTGAAGCTGCTGAGGGGTGAGTGGTGGAGAGGAAGAGAAGTAATACTTGTACTGGTGTCTGAAGGAGGGAGTATTGTGTTGTGTCTGTGTATTTTTTTTCCCTTGAGAACTTTGGGGAGCTACATCAAGGGCCCAAATACTTAAGAGAAAAGGGAAATTGATATATATAAATATTTATGTAGATTCTAACTAACTTTGGTTGCTTTTCATGGATTTCAAAAAATTCAATAAGAGGCTTGACATATTTAGAATCATTCTGTTCAGAGAACTCTGGTTCCTTGTCCATGACTTAGCACTAAGACTGAGCTATGTGCGTCTCTGTCTTTCAGGGGTTATGTTTCTTTAGTAGATGAATGAGAATGGTAAGTAGATGAATGAGAATGGTACAATAGAAACAGGTGGTCTTGGCCGGGCGCGGTGGCTCAAGTCTGTAATCCCAGCACTTTGGGAGGCCGAGACGGGCGGATCACGAGGTCAGCAGATCGGGACCATCCTGGCTAACACGGTGAAACCCCGTCTCTACTAAAGAATACAAAAAACTAGCCGGGCGAGGTGGCGGGCGCC
>NW_016812813.1:228851-237879 GCF_001698545.2 Rhinopithecus bieti
TGGGCAGGCTGGAATGGGGAGCGCTGGGGGCTACAAGTTGCACTGTCCCTTGGCATAAATCTTGGTGGCCATGTGAAGGCATACACCTATAGGGACTTGAATACGGAGCATTGGGTCTGGGATGCCACATTCAGCCATTTACTGTACATTGCCTTTCACAGGGAGGTGTCATTTGTGTGAACTAAACTATAAATGTCACCTTTCTGGGAAGAGTAATGTACAGCATGCACTGCATATGTGGTGTCCCTGGGGATGGGGCTGTAGCTGCGAGCATGGTGATGCCTGTTTTGGATCCTCTGCACCCACTCCTCAGTGCTGGGCTACTTCAAGGAACTTTCTGTGCCTTCTAGAAGACTATACATAGGAACTGTGGACTCCTGAGAAAAGACATGCACTTAAGAATTTATCTATCTATTTTTGCCAAATGAGGCTTGGCTCAAATAAGAAATATATTGTATAGAGGCCACAGCCCTTCTTCGTCAGCTGGAAGGTTTTACTCCAGATTCATAAATTCTCTAAACTGTTCTCACTTATCAACTAGTCATCATTTGCAAGGATTCTCCTTTAGAGCTCCCAAAAGACTCTCCTGCCTTTCAGGTCCCTTTATTGTGGATCCACAGTGTCCATTAAACATTTTCTCATTGACTTTTAAAATTCCTTTCAAAGTGTTAAGTCACCAATTTATGAAGTTTTAAACATAGTCCACCCAAGAATATTTCACCCTTTTTAATTATCTTTTTTTCCCGTTTTTTAAGAACATGTATGAACGATGAAAGGGTATGATAGAATTGATACTCAAGAGATACCTCCTAGGCTTCTCTTTTCTTTCTTTCTTGATGATGGAGTATCGCTCTTTCTCCCAGGCTGGAGTGCGGTGGCATCATCTCAGCTCACTGCAACCTGTCTCCCAGGTTCAAGTGATTCTCCTGCCTCAGCCTCCCGAGTAGCTGGGATTACAGTCAGTGACATGCCAACACACCTGGCTAGTTTTTGTATTTTTAGTAGAGACAGGGTTTCACCATGTTGGTCAGGCTGGTGTCGAACTGCTGACCTCGTGATCCGCCTGACTCAGCCTCCCAAATTGCTGGGATTACAGGTTTGAGCCACCGCACCTGGCCCCATATTCTTGTGTTGACACCTCATAACTCTTAACCTATATGGAGAGAGATAGAGGGAAATACACACACAACGAGCGAGAGAGCACACACAAAAGACACATGCGAAAGAGTGTGAGGCCATCTGCAGCATGAAAGTAGTATGCATTTTTGAGAAGTAGGTTATAAATAAGCTAGTTATATTGGGGAAATGTGTTTAAGAATGTTATAAATAGTAAGTTATTAATACAATTTTGATTCCAATGGAAATAGAGGCTATGGTATATACACTGAAAGGGAGAAACTATAAAAAAACAATTACTATATGGTTACAGGCAGGATTCTAGTTTGTTTTTTTAGGTTCAGAATGGATGAATATGTATAAGACCATTAATGTCTGGGAGTAAAAAAAGAATCTTTTTCATTGGGAACGGGGGGCGGGGGCATTCTGAACAGTAAAACATTCTGTCAGTTGGAAATACTGTATATACATAGAAATTGGTAAAGTGATAACTCTTTAGTATGTAATTTCTAAAACTATATTATAGAGAATGCATGTGTACATATAACTTTAAGTGATATCCTAAAATGAAAGAAAAGTAAGATAATTTATTATATCTCCTTTATGATTTCTCAAAAGAGTACTATATTCACTGTTATTTATGGTTTTCTTTCAGTGAAATACATTTTTTGTATCATTCATCCGTGTTTCTACCAATTTATTAAGGTTTAACTGACACAAAATTGTATATATTTAAGGTGTACAACATGATGTTTGGATATATGTATACATTATACAATGATTAAATCAAGCTAATTAAAACATATATTAAAACATATGATATAAACATAACATATTTAGGTGAAACTCTAAACACAAATTATAAGATCTCTGTGGTAGGCAGAATAACAGTCCCCTCCAAAAGATGTTTACAGAGTAACCCCTGAACTCAAAAGCATCACGTTTTATGGTAGAAAGAAAATTGCAGATATGATTAAATATTTTGAGATTGGGATTATCCTAGATTATCTAGGTGAGCCCAACATTATCACAAGGTTCCTTATAAGTAGAAGGAAGGCCATTAAACATTGGAAAATGCTATTGCATTGACTAGAGGTGGAAGTAAAGGCCATGAGCAAAAGAACAGAGAAAGCGAGTAGAATCTTCTAAAGACAATCAAGTAGATTCTCCTCTAGAGCCAACAGAAGGAACAAAGCCCTGCCAATGCCTTCATTTTATTCAAGGTAAACCTAATTTAGATTTCTGAACTTTAGACTCTAATATAATATATTTGTGTTGTAAACAACTACATTTGTTGGTAATTTGTTACAGTATCAATAGAAAACCAAAACATCTAGATGCTAAATGCTAAAATGTAAATACGCTAAAAAAAGTTACTAATTAAGTGGAGAGGAGTATCATACTTATGGATTGAAGGATTCAAATCTATAAATTTACAGCGTTCTATTGATCTGTAGAGTTAATACAATTCCAACCAATGTCCTAGAATTTGTAGATATTAGCATGATGATTCTAAAACTGATATAAAAGGTGAATAAACTAGAATATCCAAAACAATCTGAAAAGCTGGAGAATTTACACCTGTAATTTTCAGATTTACTGTCTAACTAGATTAGCCAATATAGTGTGGTACAGAAGAAAGGATGGACAAATTGAATGGAAAGACCGGAAATATCCATATATGTCACCAATTCATTTTGACTAAGCTGTAAAGTCAGTCTAATGAAGAAATAATAATATTTAAACAAGATGCTGGGAAATATAATATACATATGAAAAATATGAACCTTGATACACATTTCAAACCACATACAGAAATTAATTAACACAATCTTAGCCCAAAATGTCAAACTATCAAATTTAAAAAAATGAGAGAAAATATTTTTGACCATTAAATTATTATATATGATATCAAAATATAAACAATTGGTTAAAATAAATTGATAAAATAGACTTTAAAAAAGTTAAAATTTGTCTCCAAATAAGACCATTGAGATAATGAAAATTCAAACTACAGAATACTAAAAATATACATAATATAATAAATAACATATCAGCTTAAATAACTACATATAATTTAACACTCCTGTGTATACTAAGAATTTTACTGTATATACTAAGAATTTCACTAATTACTTTTTAAAAAATATCCTTGTTTTTCAATAAAATGTCAGTTCTATCAGCATGTGTTGAGGCTGTTTTGATCTATGTTGTAGACGCGGCACATTAAAAAACCTGGTTTAATGCTTACGTATTCATTCTGGACCTTCCTTGCTATACTATAATTTTGTCACATCGTTAATGTGTAGTCAGGAACATGGAAAGGCAAGAACTCTAACTGAACAGGCTGAGTATATATAGATTTAGGGAGCAGAAAAGAGGAAAAATAACTGCCAAAAACAAATTTTACATCTTTCCAAGTTATATCAGAATTCTATCAAAGAAAATTACATTTTTATTGATGTCTTTCTTTTTCTGACCATGAGGGTAATTCCTATTTATTGAAGAACAACTTGGAAAACATGTACAAGGTATGAAAAACACGAAAAGCAGTAATGAAATTAATGTGGATACAGTGTTTGATAAAATTAAGATGTATATCTTTCCACATATTTATCTGTATTTATACTTACATTTTAGGTGTGGTCAACAATTTTGGGCTATTTTCCTATAAATGATTTCAAATAATGCATCATGAATATTTTATGCAAACATTGAGTAGCCAGGTAAGTAGTTATGAGAAATGATTTTATGTACCATGTTTCGTTATATCATACAATTTTTTCTGATTGATTTCTGACTTTCTTTTATAGCATTTTAAATATTTTAAATGTTTTCTACTTTGTCTTATATTTACTAAACAATTCCATTTTAGTGTTTTTTTTTCCACTATTTAATTCCACCACAATTCTAATCCCATGGTCTAACCATCTCCCACCAGGCCCCACCTCCAACATTGGGGATTACAATTCAACCTGAGATTTGGGTGGGGACACCGAGCCAAACCTTACTGTCCTGGTCTCTCCCAAATCTCATGTCCTTCTCACATTGCAAAATACAATCTCAATAGTACCCCAAAGTCTAAACTCACTCACTGAAGGATTAACTCAAAAGTCACCAGTCCAAACTGTCATCTGAGACATGGCTAATGCCTTCTGCCTATGGGTCTGTAAAATAAAAAAGTTAATTACTTCTAAGATACAATGTAGGTATAAGCAGCTGGTAAATTTCAGAAGAAATCAACCAACAGAAAGGGGCTACAGGTCCTGTGCAAGTCTGAAACACAATAGGGAAGTCATTAAATCTTAAAGCTCCAAAATAATCTCCTTCGATTCCATGTCCCACATTTAGTGCACACTGGCACAAGGAGAGGGCTCCCAAAGCCTTGGGCAGCTCCAATCCTGTCACTTTGCAGGGTTCAGCCCTCAAGTGAGTTCCTCTGCTTTTTCAGGCCCAATTACAAGCTGTTGGTGGATATACCCTTCCAGGGTCTGAAGGATGTTTTCCCTCTTCTCACAGCTCCACTAGACATTGCTACAGTGTGGACTAAGGGTGGGGTCTCCAACCCCACCTTTCCCCTCTGCACTGCCCTAGTGAAGATTCTACATGAGGGCTCTACCCCTGCAGCAGGCTTCTGCCTGGACATCCATGCTTTTTTCATACCCTCTGAAATCTAGGCTGAGGCTCCCAAGCCTCAACTCTTTCTCTGTGCATCCATAGGTTTAACATCAAGTGGAAGCCACCAAGGCTCATGTTTGGCACCCTCTGAACCAGTGGCTGAAGCTGTATTTGGGACACTGTGGGCCGAGGCTGGTGCTGGAGCAGCCAGGATACGGGGAGCAGTATTAAGAGGCTACACAGGGCAGTGGGGGCCTGGGTGTGGCCCAGGAAAGCATTTTCCCCTCCTAGGCTTCTCACCCTGTGATGAGAGGAAGGGCTACTGCAGAGGTCTCTGAAATGCCTTTGTGGCTTCCCCATTGTCCTAGGTATTAACATTCAGCCCCATTACTTATGCAGATTTCTGCAGCTGGCTGGAATTCCTCACAAGAAAATGAGATTTTCTCTTCTACCATGTGGCCAGGCTGCAAATTTTCAAAAGCTTTACACTCTGCTTTCCTTTTAAATATAAAATTTCTTCTACCAGAAACCCTAAATCATCACTCTCAAATTCAAAAGTTCCACAGATCCCTAGGGCAGGGGCATAAAACCACCAGTTTCTTTGCTAATCCATAACAAAGGTGACAGTTACTCCACTTCCCAACAAGTTCCTCATTTCCATCCAAGACCTCCTCAGCCTGGCCTTCAGTGTCCATATCACTATCAGCAATTTAGTGTCAATCATTTAACAAGTATTTAGGAAATTTCAACTTTTCCTTCATCTTCCTGTCTTCCTCTGAACCCTCCAAATTGTTTCAACTTCTGCCTGTTACCCAATGCAAAAGCCGTTTCCACATTTTTAGGTATCTTTATTTGGCTCATGCTTCTTTAGGCTGTACAGGAAGCATGGCTGTGAGACCTCAGGAAACTTTCTACTATGGCAGAGGCAAAAGAGGAGCTAGCACCTCACATGGCTAGAACAGGAGCAAGAGAGAGGTTGGGAGGGGGGGGTGCTACATACTTTTTAACAACCAGATCTCGTGAGAACTCACTATCATGAGAACAGCAGCAAAGGGATTATGCTGGACCATTCATGAGAATTTCACCCCCATGATCCAAACAACTCCCACCAGGCCCCACCTCCAACATCAGGGATGACAATTCAACGTGAGATTTGGGCGGGAGCACAGATCCAAACCACATCACTATTGGAAAAAGTAGACATCATGGATGAGCAAATGAGGAATTTTAACAGAGATAGGAAGTGTAAATTTCTTAGAAATTTACAATTAGAAAAAAGCAAGCAAACTATTCTGAGAGAAAAATATGTCTTTGCATGGGCTCACAATTATCTCTATAACAAACACAAAGATGACATAATTTTTTTAGACAAAGAAAATGTAGATGATTCACCTCAGTAGAAATGCATTACAAGATATATTAACACATTTCCTCAGGCAGAAAAAATACTCCGCAGAAACATCAATCATCTACACAAACAAATTAAAAACCCAGAAAATGGCAAAGAAGATATGGATGTGAAAGGGAAATATCTTGGGCCTGCAAATCACTAAATTAAAGGGAAAATTCAAGCTGGGAACTGCTTAGGGCAAACCTGCCTCCCATTCTATTCATAGTCATCTCTCTGTTCACTGAGATAAATGTGTATCTAATTGCTTCCTTTGGAAAGGTTAATCAGTAACTGAAAAGAATGCAACTGTTTGTCTCTCACCTACCTGTGACCTGGAAGCCTCCTCCCCACTTTGAGTTGTCCCACTTTTGCTTCCAGTGGTCCCTCCTTTCTGGACCAGACTGAACAAATGTTCATCTTACATATGTTGATTGATATCTCATGTCTCCCAGAATGTATAAAACCAACCTGTGCTCTGACCACACTGGGCAAATGTCACCAGGACTTCATGAGTCTGTGTCATGGGTGCGTGTCTTCAACCATGGCAAAATTAACTTTCTAAGTTGAGACCTGTCTCAAATTGGGGGGTTCACACAGAGGACATTTTAGTATTATATTAGTCAATAACTAACAGTGTAAACAAATGTATGTGGGGATTAGAACATTAATAAAATTAACAAAAATAAGACAAAGGATGGGGTGAACTGTAAGTATTCTATCATAAGATATTTAAACTATACATAAACCAGTATAATATTATTTGAAGATAGATTGTGATGAATTAAATATGAACTTTGTAAACCCTAGAGCAACTGCTATTTTTTTAAAGTGACCTAATAAGCCAACAGTGGAGAAAACAGGAAAATTAGGAATAAGAAAAGGATGAAACAGAAAACAACTAGAAAGCCAGTAGATTTAAATGCATGTATATAAATACTTGTATCAATATAATGATGTAAATGATTCAATTTAAACAGAGATTGTCAAATTATATAAAAATAAGAAACCACTGTATACTTTGTAAAACAAAGCCATTCTAAATAGGAAGACCTATGTGAAAGTTAGGTAAAAGTAAAAGGATGGAAAATATACTAATGCAAACAGTAAACCTTAGAGCTAAATATCTTAGAGCTATATTTACTTTTTAATAACACACACACGCACACACACGCACACAGAGCCCAAATAAATGAACTATAAAGAACCATGGTGCTAAGAGAATAGAATAGCATTTCCTGTCTTCCAGTCCATTATCTGTCTTGTCTGTCTCTCGTATTAATTTCTATGGGTTTTTCCCACTGCAGAGTCCTGAAGAAGAAATCAAATCTCTGATCTCTCCAACCTGGTACCCTCTGACTCATCTCCACTTATTTCCATCCAAGTTGTTGTATTCTATGTTTTTTCCATCGGAATTTGGTCTGTGCAGCACAGCTTGAATTTCAGGACAACAGAAAGCTTTGGTGAGTGGCTGGTCCTTTATATTTAACTAGTAATTTTAATGTTTTTTTTTGTTTGTTTGTTTTTGTTTTCTCGAGACAGGGTCTCACTCTGTAACCCAGGCTTGAGTACAGTGGCATGATCTCTGCTCACTGCAACCTCTACCTTGCAGTTTCAAGCAATTCTCCTGCTTCAGCCTCCTGAGTAGCTGGGATTACAGGCTCAAGCCACCATATCAGGCTAATTTTAAATTTTTAGCAGGGACAGGGTTTTACCCTGTTGGCCAGGGTGGTCTCAAACTCCTGGCCTCAAGTGATCTGCCCACTTGGGCCACCCAAAGTGCTGAGATTACAGTCATGAGTCACCATGTCCTGCCGACGTTGAAGATGTTTTTTGACATGGAGTTTTACTCTTTTTGCCCAGGCTGGAGTGCAAGGGCGCAACTTTGGCTCACTGCAACCTCTGACTCCCGGGTTCAAGTGATTCTCCTGCCTCAGCCTCCAGACTAGCTGGCATTACAGGCACCCATCACCACACCTGGCTAATTTTTTGTAGTTTTAGTAGAAATGAGGGTTTCACCATGTTGGCCAGGCTGGTCTCGAACTCCTCACCTCAGATGACCCGCCAGCCTTGGCCTCCCAAAATGCTGGGAAAACAGGCGTGAGCCACTGTGCTTAGCCTGATTTTGAGGATTTTTGATGAGATAAGCAAAATAATGTGAAAAGCAAAGGGATAATCCAGACGAGGAATAACTTGCCTGTGAGGAAGAGATGAAGTGAAAAGCTCTATTCTTGCTCAGCCCAAAAATCAGCGCATTAATTAGCCATTTGTGGTCATGAGTGCCTTTAATCCCAGATATTCAGGAGGCTGAGGCAGGAGAATCCCTTGGACCCAGGAGGCGGAGGTTGCAGTGAACCTAGAACGTGCCAGTGCATGCCAATCTGGGTGACAGGGTCAGACCCAGTCTCAAAACAAAAACAAACCAAAACAAAACAAAAATCTGCATGTTAAAATCTCACTCGGGGCAGGATGAAAAGGGGAGCGCTGGGGGCTACAAGTTGCACTGTTCCTTGGCATAAATCTTGGTGGCCATGTGAAGGCCTTCACCTATAGGGACTTGAATAAAAAAGGCATGAATAGGGAGCACTGGGTCTGGGATGCCACATTCAGCCATTCAGTGTACAGTGCCTTTCACAGGGAGGTGTCATTTATGTGAACTAAACTATAAATGTCACCTTTCTGAGAAGAGTAATGTACAACATGCACTGCATATGTGGTGTCCTGGGGATGGGGCTGTAGCTGCGAGCATGGTGATGCCTGTTTTGGATCCTCTGTACCCACTCCTCAGTGCTGGGCTACTTCAAGGAACTTTTTATGCCTTCTAGAAGACTGTACATAGGAACTGTAAACTCCTAAGAAAACACATGCACTTAAGTTCTTTAAGAATTTATCTATTTTGCCAAATGA
>NW_016812813.1:240526-244655 GCF_001698545.2 Rhinopithecus bieti
TTTTGTGCTATTTTCTACAAATGATTTTAAATAATGCATCATAAATATTTTATGAAAATGATTTTATGTACCATGATTTGTTATATCATACATTTTTTTCTGATTGATTTCTGACTTTCTTTTATAGCATTTTAAATATTTTAAATGTTTTCTAAGTCTTTTCTACTTTCTCTCAGATGCACTAAATGATTCCATTTTAAATAGTGGTTTTTTTTCCCCAATATTTAATTCTACCAGAATTCCACCCCCATGAACTAACCACCTTCCACCAGGCTCCACCTCCAATATTGGGGATTACAATTCAACCTGAGATTTGGGTGGGGATACAAAGCCAAACGTAGTAATAATGCCCTGACCTCTCCCAAAACTCATGTCCTTCTCACATTGCAAAATACAATCCCAACAGTCCCTAAAAGCTTTAACTCACTCATTGAAGGATTAACTCAAAACTCCAAGTCCAAAATCTCATCTGAGATAAGGCTAATCCCTTCTGCCTATAGGCCTGTGGGGGAAAAAATGTTAATTACTTCTAAGACACAATGTAGTTGTAAGCACTGGGTAAATAATTGGGATAAATCAGCCAACAGAAAGGGGTTACAGGTCCTGTGCAAGTCTGAAACTCAGCAGGGAAGTCATTAAAGCTCCAAAATGATGTACTTCAATTCCATGTCCCACATCCAGAGCATACTGGCACAAGGAGTGGGCTCCCAAAGCCTTGGGCAGCTTCAATCCTGTCACTTTGCAGGGTTCAGCCCCCAATGGGCTGGCATTGAGTTCCTATGCTATTTCCAGGCCTAATTACAAGCTGTCAGTGGATCTACCCTTCTGGGGTCTAGAGGATGGTGTTCCTCTTCTCACAGTTCCACTAGGTAGTGCTCCAGTGTGGACTCAGCGTGGGGGCTCCAACCCCACATTTCCCCTCTGCACTAACTTGGTAAAGGTTCTCCATGAGGGCTCCACCTCTGCAGCAGGCTTCTGCCTTGACATTCATGCTTTTTCATACATCCTGTAAAATCTAGGCTGAGGCTCCCAAGTCTCAACTCTTTCCTGTGCACCACAGGCTTAACACCAGGTGGAAGCCACCAAGGCTCACAGTTGGCACCCGCTGAACTAGTGGCTAAAGCTGTATCGGGGACACTTTTGGCCAAGGCTGGCAGTTGAGCACCCAGGATATAGGGAACAGTGTTCAGAGGCTACACAGGGCAGTGGGGCCCTGGGTGTAACCCATGAAAGCACTTTCCCCTCCGAGGCTTATTGCCCTGTGATGAGAGGAAGGGCTACTACAGAGGTCTCTGAAATGCCTCAGTGACTTCCCTACTGTCCTGGGTATTAACAGTCAGCTCCATTACATAAGCAGATTTCTGCAGCTGCCTCCAATGCCTCACAAGAAAATGAGTTTTTCTTTTCTACCATGTGGCCAGGCTACAAATTTTCAAATGCTTTACATTCTGCTTTCCTTACATTTAAGTCCCAGTTTTACATCATTTTTTTGTTGACACACTTGAGCGTAGGCTATTAGAAGGAAACAGGCCCCGTCTTGAATGCTATGCTGCTTACAAATTTCTTCTACCAGAAACCCTAAATCATCACACTCTCAAGTTCAAAAGTTCCACCGATCCCTAAGGCAGGGGCACAATGCCACCAGTTTCTTGTCTAATCCATAACAAAGGTGGCCTTTAATCCACTTCCCAACAATTTCCTCATTTCCATCTGAGACCTCCTCAGCCTGGCCTTTAGGGTCCACATCACTATCAGCAATTTAATGACTGCCATTTAACGATTCTTTAGGAATTTTCAACTTTTCCTTGATCTTCCTGTCTCCCTCTGAGCCTTCCAAACTGTGTCAACTTTTGCTCGTTACCCAATTCAAAAGCTGTTTCCAAATTTTTAGTTATCTTTATATTTGGCTCATGGTTCTTTAGGCTGTACAGGAAGCATGGCTGGGAGGCCTCAGGAAACTTTCAACCATGGCAGATTCAAAGGAGGAGCTAACACCTCACATGGCTAGAACAGGGGCAAAAGAGAGGGTGGGTGGTTGCTTCACCCTTTTTTTTTTTTTTTTTTTTTTTTTTTTGGAGATGGAGTCTCACTCTGTCACCAGGCTGGAGTGCAGTGGTGCGATCTCAGCTCACTACAACCTCTGCCTCCCCGGCTCAAGCGATTCTCCTGCTTCAGGCTCCTGAGTAGCTGGGACTCCAGGTGCGTACCACCATGCCCAGATAATTTTTTTGGTATTTTTACTAGAGATGGGCTTTCAACATGTTGGTCAGGATGGTCTCGATCTCCTGACCTCATTATCCACCTGCCTTGGCCTCCCAAAGTGCTGGGATTATAGCTGTGAGCCACTGCACCTGGCCATTACACAGTTTTTAACAACCGGATCTTGTGAGAACTCAGTATCATGAGAACAGCACCAAAGGGATGGTGCTAGACCATTCATGAAAATTTCACCCCTATGATCCAAACTGCTCCCACAAGGTACCACTTCAAACATTAGTTGATTACAAGCAAATGAGGAAATTTAGCACAGAGATAGGAACTGTAAATTTCTTAGAAATTTACAATTAGAGAAAAGCAAAACAAACTATTTTGAGAGATAAATATTTCATTTGATGGGCTCACAATTATCTCTATAATAAACACAAAAATGACATAATTTTTTTGGACAAAGAAAAGTTAGATTATTCACCCCATTATAAGTACATTACAAGATATGTTAACACATTTCCTCAGGCAGAAAAAATACCAGGCAGAAATGTGAATCGCCACATATAAATTCGAAACCCAGAAAATGGTAAAGATGAAGATACGGATGTGAAAGGAAAATACCTCAGCCCAAAATTGCTAAGTTAAAGGGAAAATTCAAGCTGCCTCCCATTTTATTCATAGTCATCCCTTTGCTCACGGAGATAAATGTGTATCTGATTGCCTCTTTTGGAAACTTTCGTCAGTAACTCAAAAGAATGTAACCATTTGTCTCTCATCTACCTGTGACCTGGAATCCTCCTCCCTACTTTGAATTGTCCCACTTTTGCTTCGAGTTGTCCCACCTTTTCGGACCAGACCAAACCAACATTCATTTAACATATTTTGACTGATGTCTCATGTCTCCCCAAAATGTTTAAAACCAAACTGTGCTCTGACCACCTTGGGCACATGCCATCAGGGCCCCCTGAGGCTGGGTCACTGGTGCGCATCCTCAACCTTGGAAAAATTAACTTTTGAAATTAACTGAGACCTATCTCAAATTTTCAGGGTTCACGCAGGGGACATATTACTATTTTTAATCAGCCAATAACAAATAACAGTGTAAATAATAAATAACAGTGTAAACAAATTTGTGTGGGCATTAATAAAATTAACAAATATATTACAAAGGATGGGATGAATTGTAAGTATACTATCATAAGGGTTTTAAACTATACGTAAACTAGTATAATATTCTTTGAAGACACACTGTGATGAATTAACTATGAACACTGCAAACTCCAGAGCAACTGCTATTCTTTTAAAGTGACCAACTAATCAGCCAAGAGTGCAGAAAATATAACCGAATGATGAAAATACTAAATCCAATATCAGGCAGAAAAACAGGAAAATTAAGAATTAGAAAAGGATGAAGTACAGAAAACAACTAGAAAGCCAGTAGATTTAAATGCATGTATATAAATAATTATATTAATATAAATGATATAAATGCTTCAATTAAGATAGACATTGTCAAATGATATAAAAATAAGAAACAGCTATATACTTTCTAAAACCAACCCATTTTAAATATGAAGACCTATGTGAAAGTTGGGTAAAAGAATGGAAAATATATTAATGCAAACATTAAATAATAAAGCTAAAAAAATCTTAGAGTTATTGTTAATAACACACATACAGAGAGAGAGAGAGAGAGAGAGAGAGAGAGAGAGAGAGAGAGAGAGAGAGAGAGCGCCCAAATAAATGAACTATAAAGAGCCATGGAGCTAAGAAAAATAGAATAGCATTTCTTGTCTTCCAGCCCATTATCTGTCTTGTCTGTCTCTCATATTAATTTCTATGGGGCCGGGCGCGGTGGCTGAAGCCTGTAATCCCAGCACTTTGGGAGGCCGAGACGGGCGGATCACGAGGTCAGGAGATC
>NW_016812813.1:245856-250270 GCF_001698545.2 Rhinopithecus bieti
TTTTTTTTTTTTTTTTTTGAGCTGGATTTTCACTTTTGTTGCCCAGGCTGGAGTGCAAAGGCACAACCTCGACTCACTGCAACCTCTGTCTCCTGGGTTCAAATGATTCTCCTGCCTCAGCATCCAGATTACGTGGGGTTACAGTCACCCACCACCACACCCGGCTAATTTTTTGTATTTGTAGTACAGATGGAGTTTCACCACATTGTCCAGGCTGGTCTCAAACTCCTGACCTCAGATGATCCGCCAGCCTTGGCCTACCAAAGTGCTGGGATTACAGGCATGAGCCACTGCACCTGGCCTGATTTTGAGGATTTTTAATGAGACAAGCAAATTAACATGAAAACAAATGGGATAATCCAGACAAGGATTACTCTCCTTTGGGGAAGAGATGAAGTGAAAAGCTCTATTCTTGATCAACCTAAAATCTGCGTGTTAATTAGCCATTTGATGTGGTGTGTGCCTTTAATCCATGCTACTTGGGAGGCTGAGGCAGGAGAAGTGCTTGAACCCAGAAGGCGGAGGTTGCAGTGAGCCGAGATCGCGCCAATGCATGTCAGTCTGGGTCACAGAGCCAGACCTCATCTGAAAACGAAAACAAAACAAAAATCTGCATGTTAAAATCTCACTCGGGGCAGGATGAAAAGGGGAGCACTAGGGGCTACAAGTTGCACTGTCCCTTGGCATAAATCTTGGTGGCCATGTGAAGGCCTTCACCTATAGGGACTTGAATACAACGGCATGAATAGGGAGCACTGGGTCTGGGATGCCACATTCAGCCATTCAGTGTACAGTGCCTTTCACAGGGAGGTGTCATTTGTGTGAACTAAACTATAAATGTCACCTTTCTGGGAAGTGTAATGTACAACATGCACTGCATATGTGGTGTCCCTGGGGATGGGGCTGTAGCTGGGAGCATGGTGATGCCTGCTTTGGATCCTCTGCACCCACTCCTCAGTGCTGGGCACTTCAAGGAACTTTTTGTGCCTTCTAGAAGACTATACATAGGATCTGTGTACTCCTGAGAAAACGCATGTGCTTAGGTTCCTCAAGAATTTATCTATTTTTGCCAAATGAGGCTTGGCTCAAATAAGAAATGCATTGTAGAGGCCACAGTCGTTCTTCGTCACCTGGAAGGTTTTACTCCAGATTCATAAATTCTCTAAACTGTTCTCACTTATCAACTAGTCATCATTTGCAAGGCTTCTCCTTTAGAGCTCCCAAAAGACTCTCCTGCCTCTCAGGTCCCTTCTTTGCTGATCCACAGTGTTCATTTTCTGTCAAAGACTAAAACGTTTTCTCATTGACTTTTAAAAGACCTTTCAAAGCCTTAAGTCACCAACTTATGAAGGGTTAAGCATAGTCTACCCGAGAATATTTCATCGTTTTTAATTATCTTTTTTCCCCGTTTGTTAAGAATATGTATGAACAATGGAAGGGTATGATGGAATTGATACTCAAGAGATATCTCCTAGTCTTCTCTCCCTATTTTCTTTGTGTGTGTGTGTGTGTGTGTGTGTGATGGAGTCTTGCTCTTTCATGCAGCCTGGAGTGCAGTGGCGTCGTCTCGGCTCACTACAACCTCTGTCTCCCGGGTTCAAGGGATTCTCCTGCCCCAGCCTCCCGAGCAGTTGGGATTACAGGTGCGCACCAACACACCTAGCTAATTTTTGTATTTTTCGTAGAGACAGGGTTTCACCATATTGGTCAGGCTGGTCTCAAACTGCTGACCTCCTGATCCACCAACCTAAGCTTCCCAAATGGCTGAGATTACAGGCATGAGCCACCATGCCTGGTCCCATTTTCTTGTGTTGACACTTCTTAACTCTTAACCTAATGGAGAGAGATAGAGGGAAACACACACACACACACACAAACACAGAGAGAGCAAAAGAGTAAGACAAGTGCTGGGACGGTGTGAGGCCACCTGCAGCATAAAACTAGTATGCATTTTTGAGAAGTAGGTTATAAATAAGCTACTTATATTGCAGAAATGTGTTAAAATGTTATAAATAGTAAGTTATTAATACAATTTTGATTCTAATGAAAATGGAGAAACTATAAAAAACAATTACTATATGGTTACAGGATTTTAGCTTGTTTTTTTAGGTTCAGAATGGATGAATATGTACAAGATCATTAATCTCTGAAAGTAAAACAACAATCAGTTGAAGTCTCTTTTTCAATATTAAAACAATTGTACTAATAGAATACATAGAATCTTTTTCATTGGGGGTGGAGGAACATTCTGAACAGTAAAAAAATTCTGTCAGCTGGAAACACTGTATTTACATAGAAATTTCCAAAGTGATAACACGTTTTTGTATATAATTTCTAATATGTATTATGGTAAATGTATGTGTACTTATATAACTTTAAGTGATATCCTAAAATGAAAGAAAAGAGAATTTCGTTATTATATCTCCTTTATGATTTCTCAAAAAGAGTACTATATTCACTGTTATTTATGGTTTTTCTTTCAGTGAAATACATTTTTTGTATCATTCATCCGTGTTTCTACCAATTTATTAAGGTTTAACTGACATAAAAATTGTATATATTTAAGGTGTACAACATGATGTTTGGATATATGTATACATTATACAATGATTAAATCAAGCTAATTAAAACATATATTAAAACATATGATATAAACATAACATATTTAGGTGAAACTCTAAACACAAATTATAAGATCTCTGTGGTAGGCAGAATAACAGTCCCCCTCCAAAAGATGTTTACAGAGTAACCCCTGAACTCAAAAGCATCACGTTTTATGGTAGAAGGAAATTTGCAGATATGATTAAATATTTTGAGACTGGGATTATCCTAGATTATCTAGGTGAGCCCAACATAATCACAAGGGTCCTTATAAGTAGAAGAGAAACACTGGAAAATGCTATAGTAATGACTAGAGGTGGAGGTAATGTCCATGAGCCAAAGAATGGAGGAAGCAAGTAGAATCTTCTAAAGACAATCAAGTAGATTCTCCTCTAGAGCCAACAGAAGGAACAAAGCCCTGCCAATGCCTTCATTTTAGCCGAGATAAACCTAATTTAGATTTCTGACCTTTAGACTCTAATATAATAAAATTTGAGTTGTTGTAACCAACTAAATTTGTGGCAATTTGTTACAGTCATCAATAAAATAACAAAAATATCTGTATGCTAAGAGTGCAAGTAAATACACTTAAAAAATAAATAATTATTAAGTGGAGAGGGGTATCATATTTATGGATTGAAGGATTCAAATCTACAGACTTATAGAGTCCTATTGATCTATAGAGTTAATGCAATTCCAACCAATGTCCCAGAAAAATATTTGTAGACATTAGCATGATGATTCTAAAGCTAATATAAAAGGTGAATAAACTAGAATATGCAAAACAGTCTGAAAGAGAATCACAAAGTTGGAGAATTTACACTGGTAATTTCCAGATTTACTCTCTAACTAGATTAGCTAATGTAGTGTGATTCTCAAGAAAGGATGGATGAATAGAAACAGAAGGACCAGAAATATCCATACATGTCACCAATTCATTTTGACTAAATTGTAAAGTCAATCTGATGAAGAAATACTAGTATTTAAACAATATGATGCTGGGAAAATGTGATATATGTATGAAAAACATGAACCTTGATCCATATTTCAAACCATATACAGAAATTAACACAATCTTAGGCCAAAATGTCAAATTATAAAATTTTATGAAAAAATGGCAGAAAATATTTTTGACCATTATAATATGATATAAAATATAAAATAAGTTGATAAAATACTTTGAAAAAATTAAAGTTGGTCTTCAAATGAGACTGAGATAAAATGTCAATCTACAGAATGCTAAAAATATATGTTATTTAATAATATGGTAATTTACATTTAATATATAATAGTGTAATAAAGAATATATCAGCATAAATACATATAATTTAGCACTCCTGTGTATACTAAGAATTTTACTAGTTACTTTTAAAAATTATCTGTGTTGGCCGGGCGCGGTGGCTCAAGCCTGTAATCCCAGCACTTTGGGAGGCCGAGACGGGCGGATCACGAGGTCAGGAGATCGAGACCATCCTGGCTAACATGGTGAAACCCCGTCTCTACTAAAAAATACAAAAAACTAGCCGGGCGAGGTGGCAGGCGCCTGTAGTCCCAGCTACTCGGGAGGCTGAGGCAGGAGAATGGCATATAAACCCGGGAGGCGGAGCTTGCGATGAGCTGAGATCTGGCCACTGCACTCCAGCCCGGGCGACAGAGCGAGACTCCGTCTCCAAAAAAAAAAAATTATCTGTATTTTTTCAATAAAATGTCAGTTCTGTTAGCACGTGTTGAGGCTGTTTTGATCTGTATTGTAGTCCCTGAACATGAAAAAAATCTCATTTAATGCTTATGTATTCATTCTGGACCTTCCTTG
>NW_016812814.1:0-10098 GCF_001698545.2 Rhinopithecus bieti
AGCAATTTTCCAAGGATGATTGTCTTTGCAAATGAAAAGCTTATTCAGTAGTCCAGGCATGAAAAATTGATGACACTCTACTTATTGTGTATAATAACATTCCCACAATACAGTACATTAATAAATGTTTTCCTAGCTGCCTATGGATTTAAAAAATAACAAAGCGGTATTTGTAATACTAGAAGAACTCTTTTAACATTATTGCACAAAGAGGTTTAGAATGGAATTTAATAGCCCATTTTCTAAGGTTAAAACACCTCCAATGATTTTATAAGTTTATTAATACATCTGTTCTTGAGTCTTGAACTGTTTCAGTGCAAAATGAGAAAGTGATTACATTATTTATAAAATAACTGTTGACATAAAATGTGCTTATGAGTGAACTTCTGGACACATTTATTCATAAATATTTAGTGGGCACCTAATAACTATCAAGTATCTATGTTAAGCATAACATATCAAGAGATGGAAAATGCAGGAACACTGACCTTATGATCTCAGCACATACAGGATATACCCAGAAGTAATCAGACAATGGCTATACTGTGTTCCATGCCATGAAAGCAGTAAACATGAGCTGCTCTGTGGGGAACATTTCCTAGACTCTGTTAGTTTCTTGGAACCAACATCCAGGTGTAGACTTTGAACCAAGGTACAACCATGCAGGATTCAGAGCAGAAAGGTATCCTAGCTTCTTAATTGAAATACTTAAGATCTTTGCTACTCAAAATATCGCCAAGGTACCAGATATGTATTAGTGTTCAAAAGCTGCTGTAACAAATATTCATCAACTGTGTGGCTGAAAACAACTGATCTTTATCCTCTCTCAGTTCTGGAGGCCAGAAACATGAAATCAAGGCCAGAAGTCTGAAATCACTTCCCTAGGAAGCTCTAGGGGAGGATCCTTCATCCCTCTTCCAGATCCTGGTTGCTCCAGGTGTCCCTGGGCTGGTGGCCACATCTCTCTCCATCTTCCAACAGTCTTCCCTCTGTGCATGCCTGTATCCACCTCTCCCCTTCTTAAAAGGACAGTAGTCATTGGCTGAAGGGCTCATCCTAATCCATTATGACCTCATCCTTACTTGATGCTATCTGCAAAGACCTTCTTTCCAAATAAGACTACATTTACAGACACCTGAAGGTAGGAATTCAACATATCTTTCAAAATGTTCAAACACAACTTAACCCATGACATGTGGCATCAGCATTGCCTCCAAGACTGTTAGAATTGTAGAAGCTCCAACCCCATTTCAGACTGACAGTCAGAATCTGCATGTTATCAATTCCCCAGGAGATTCCTAGGCATAGTCATGTTTATGGAACACTTCTCTAATGGCAACAGAGAATAGGACCAGTTGTTTTCTTTGTTTGTTTGTTTGAGACCGTGTTTCACTCCATTGCCCACACTGTAATGTAGTGGCATCATCTTGGCTTACTGTAGCCTCAACTACCTGTGCTCAAGTCATCCTCCTGCCTCAGTCTACCAAGTAGCTGGAACCACAAGTATGTACTACCACACCCAGATAATTTCTATATTTGTAGAGACAGGGTCTCACTATGTTGTCCAGGCCAGTATTGTACTAATGGGTTCAATCAGTCTCCCTGTGTTGGCCTCCTAAAGTACTGGGATTAGAGGTGTCACCCACTGTGCCTGGCCAGGACCAGTTTTAAGATATGAAAATAGCTCATATGCTTGTGCTAGTAACATGGAAGTGAAGATTCAAGAAATGAAGTTAGTTAGACAGCAAGATTATGAAGCAAGGAGAAGATAAATTCTGAAAGTCACAGGGCTTGTGGCGAGAGAAAGTTCTTTATTTGGCAGAGGGGAGAACAGCAGTGGAAGACTTTACATCATGTGGGTATTAGATCACAGTTGTCTTTCCACAGTGTGTGTGTGACTACCATGGGGAACCATGGTGGTGTCAAACTGGACAAGGAGACCTACCTATGTCAGCAAGATTATCCAAGGTTGTGGCAGAGTAACAGGGGCTGCTTTGAGGTCACTGAGCAGAAAGAAGCCAAGATATTCAAAATCTAGTTGTGTATGTGTGTGTATGTGGGTGTGTGTGTGTCTGCTTGTGTGTGTCAAATGTGTGTGTGTGTTGGGTTTGGAAAGCTGCCTCCATGACACTTGGTGGACAACTGAATTTGGAGAACCAAGAAAAAGGTGAAAAATGACCTGTAGTGGCAGTGAGCAAGTATGCATGGTGAGTGTATTTGTCTGTTGTCATGCTGCTAATAAAGACATACCTGAGATTGGGTAATTTGTGAAGAAAAGAGGTTTAATGGACTCAGTTCCACATGGTGAGGGAGACTTCACCATCATGGTAGAAGGAATAGGAGATGCAAAGACACGACTTACGTTGTAGCAGGAAGGAGGGCCTGTGCAGGGAAACTCCCCTTTATAAAACTGTCAGATCTCACGAGACATATTCACTACCATGAGAACAGTATAAGACAAACCATCCCCATGATTCAGTTATCTCAACCTGGCTCCTCCATTTACATGTGGGGATTAGTAAAATTCAATGTGAGATTGGGGTGGGGACACAGAGCTAAACCATATCAGTGAATGACTCACCAACCCAATAATGAGAACATCCAAGAAGAGGAACAACTTTTGAGAAAGTCATGGAAAATATTTACATTCCCAGGTGCCTGTGCCACTTGAAGAATATACATTTGGAAGTTTGGGGAGTGGATGTTTTTAGAGACTCATTTTTGAGTTTGCTTATTTGGAGTCATAGGAAAGAGTAATATCAGGAGAGCATTTAGAGAAAGAAAACAAAAGGCAGGACTGGATCAGAATCTTAGAATAAATTTTCCAGAGTTTTGAAAACACCACTTGTTTGGAACAATACACAGAAGTGATAAAACCAGTAGGACACAATAAATACAACTCAGTTTAGATTTATGACATGATTTGGAATTGGGGTTCAGCCAGACTGTTGGGAAAAATTGTAGTTATGATAGACACAAACCCTCTTGGAAGACATGAGAGTTTGCATAAGGTCCAGTAATAAATCTGGCTAAAGGCAGCCTAATCCCCTTACTGTTAATTAAATAGAGTAGAAACAATGGAATGTGGGGAGTTTATCTAACTAACTTGTTTACTCATGTGGTCTTAAGACTAATCTTTGCTCTTCCTTGGATACTTAATAGCTTTCTACTCAGGAAGTCTGCAATGTCAATCACCCTCTAGTGGTGCTGACTCAAGTCTTTGTCAATTAAACTTTACTGAACAAATAAGAGTCTCACTGTCTGGATGGGGCCATGGTTGCAACTGTTTACAGCACACTGCCTGGGGACTGTAAGTGGCCCAGATGTTCAGTGGACTGGCAAAGTAGAATATCTATGAGTCAGTAAACTTTATTCATCTGTCACTGGGTCAGGGTCTGCAGCACACACCTCCACAGTTTGGTTCTGTGGTCCCACCCAAATCTCATCTTGTAGCTCCCCTAGTTCCCATGTGTTCTGGGAGGGGCCTGGTGAGAGATAACTGAATAATGGGGGAAGGTCTTTTCTGTGCTGTTTTTGTAATAGTGAATAAGTCTTATGACATTTGATGGTTTTAAAAATGGATGTTTTCCGGCATAAACTCTTTGCCTGTTGGCAGCCACATAAGATGTGACTGACTTCCTTTTGCCTTCCTTGATGATTTTGAGTCTTCCTCAGCCATGTGGAACTGTGAGTTCTCCATTAAACCTCTTTCCTTTGTAAATTTCCCAATCCTGGGTATCTTTATCAGCATCATGAATATGGACTAATACAGTTTGTGAGGGGATCAGGGTGAATTTATTCCTGGAGAGAGTAATACAACATATTTGTCAAACACCTAGACTTGGGATCTGGTCTTACCGTGTTTGTTGCTGGTTCTATAATCTTGGACTTGATATTTAATGTGATTGACCTCTGCTTCACCATCTGTAAAATTAGGAATCATGATCAAATCTAGCTCATTAGTTTGGAAAATTGCCTAACATATATTTAAAGCTATCTGAACATTTACTGCTTTGATCATCATCATTAATATGTTATTATTATAGTTTCTTTCTGATGGAACTCTTTCCCATCTAGGATGTTGTGGCTAACACTGAGTGCGCTTTTTCGGAAAGTGAATTAAGGAAGTAACTTATTACCTGCTATCAATCAGTGGTCACTGTCAGCAACTTCCTCTCTGTGTCAGTTGTGGGGAGTAACCTCAAAGGGTATGCCCCTTGTATGTTGGGAACCTGCAAGCTTGGCCACCAAAGCACCCCTCCTTCAAGTCCCTCCTAGAGATCTCATACACTCTAGGTTTCACCTGGGGGTTTTTGAGGTTTTGTTGCACCACCTCTGCAAGTTCTTTTATTTTCTCCAACTACTTCCTCTAACTTGGCTCAAGCACACCTACACCAACCTCCATGTCAGTGATGCATTGTCAACCTTCAACATGCAAAATCTTTACTTCATTCATGTTGTTAGAAATGTGTGCATCATCTGACACATTTACGAATTTTTTGACAGAGAAACCAAACATTAAATGGGGTGATTCTTTACTATATATATTTTTTTGATAATGCAATATGGCCCTCCTATTTTAGAAGTAGAACAAAATGAATCACTCTTCATCTCATCTATCTATCTATCTCTATCTATATCTATCTATCTATCTATCTATCTANCCTTCAAGTCCCTCCTAGAGATCTCATACACTCTAGGTTTCACCTGGGGGTTTTTGAGGTTTTGTTGCACCACCTCTGCAAGTTCTTTTATTTTCTCCAACTACTTCCTCTAACTTGGCTCAAGCACACCTACACCAACCTCCATGTCAGTGATGCATTGTCAACCTTCAACATGCAAAAATCTTTACTTCATTCATGTTGTTAGAAATGTGTGCATCATCTGACACATTTACGAATTTTTTGACAGAGAAACCAAACATTAAATGGGGGTGATTCTTTACTATATATATTTTTTTGATAATGCAATATGGCCCTCCTATTTTAGAAGTAGAACAAAATGAATCACTCTTCATCTCATCTATCTATCTATCTCTATCTATATCTATCTATCTATCTATCTATCTATCTATCTATCTATATATATATATATATATATATATTCATCAGATACTTAATGGACACATAGGGTCCCATCTCAGAAGAGGTCACACTCAGGATCTTTTAAAGAAGTTATCTTTTAAAGAAGAGTGTGTTTGTTTCTGCCATGGCTTCTGTTACCAATGGCCCAGCCATGCATTTGCTTAGAGTTCTGGAGTTTAGAAATCAGAGAAAGCTCTCAGGAGACGGAAATCACGTTCTCATCTGTATTGGTTCATTCTGGAGACTTTAGAGGATAATCTGTCTCTTGATATTTTTCACAGACAGAAAGTCAGAGAGAAAGAGAGAGAGAGGAAGGAGTCAAAGAGAGAGAAAAAGACGGAAAGCCAAAGAGAAATAGAGAAAGAGACAGAAAAACAGCGTACCCTATTCCTTTAAAAGTCAGAGTAAATTTAAAATGTATGATTGGCATTTGAAGGTCTTCTCTGTAACCATGTGACTCTCCAATACTACCATGTTGTCAGTGTAAACAAGGGCTTAGCTTGAAAGCGTGGAGGCCACTGACAATCAATAGCCTTCTTATCAAAAATCCTTAAGTCAACAGGTTTCCAACAGGGAATCTTAATTAATTATGATACAAAGGTCTGACTAGATCAATGAGGAACTCTCTTCAGGACAGGATGATAGATAGTTCTTCCTGGGCGATTAAAGGAAAAAGATAAAATGGGTAGACAGTAAGTGATAAGGAAACCCTTGTAAAATCAAAGTTAGGAAAATTGCCTAATAATTGATCTGCTCAAATGTGTGAGCTGTTTGCACTCAGCCAAACCTTAAAGTACTTACAGAACCAGGAAGGAACCATCTATACCAATTCTAAGTTAATATGGACTGAATAAGATTTTATTAACAGCAAACAAAAATTAAAATCCCAAGCTTACTAAGTTTTCAACAAAAGTAAAGTTTACTAAAAGTTAGCAGTGTAAATTATTTAACTTATAATCTTATGGAGATCATACAGGAACCCTTCTTCGGCAGGGAAGCTGAATTTATTATGAGGACTTGTTTTTCATGTTTGAATGGAAATTTCCAGTACTATGTGCCCTCTGTGCTCCTCAACATCTGTCTTCATCCTCCATCTGGGACAGTATTCTATGTGCAATGTCCCCTCAATCATTGTGTTGTTGAAGATGGATCCCAATTTCAGTGTACCCCACACGAAACTTCACATGTCAACCATTCGACTCTTGACATACAAGAGAAAGGGGTGGAGTAGGAGAAATAAGTAATATTGGGAAGTCATTGCTGCATTAGACAGAATATCTGTACCCACTAAAACACACATGCTAAAACTGCCACCCCCATGGGGATGGTATTAGGAGGTGGAGCCTTGAAATCATGATCCTCTGGAAGGCAATGAAGTTATGAGGATGGAGTATCATGAATGAGTACCTTATAAAAGTGACCCAAAAAGCTCCCTGGCCTCTTCCACTGAGTGAGGACACAGTGAGAAGGCACTGTTTATGAATCAGGAAGCAGGTTTCACCAGGCATTGAATCTGCCATGACTTGATCTTAGACTTTCAGCCTCCAGAGCTATGAGCAATAAAATTCTGCTATTTATAATACACCAGTCTATTTTTTTAAATAATAGCTTGAACAAACTATGATAGGTACAGACTGCAGCTCTGATGCTGGTCACATGACCCAAGTGACAATTATATCTGTCTCTTTTCATCTTGGTTTTCTGTTCCTCTACCCATCAGCCAGCAGGCTAATTTGATAGCCAACCAACAGGTTAACAAATTCAAACCCAATAGAATTTGGCTTTTATTCTTTTCTTTTCTTTCTTTTTTTTTTTTTTTCTCTCTCTCTTTTATTTTTTTTTAATTTATTTTATTTTTTTTTTTGACAGAATCTGGCTCTGTTACCCGGACTGGAGTGTAGTGGCGTGATCTTGGCTCACTGCAACCTCTGCCTCGTCAGTTCAAGTGATTCTCCTGCCTCAGACTCCCAGGTAGCTGGGATTACAGGTGCATGCCACTAAACCCAGATATTTTTTGTATTTTTGGTAGAGATGAGTTTCACCACTGTAGGTAAAGCTGGTCTTGAACTCCTGACCTCAAGTCATCTGCCTTACTTGGCCTCCCGAAGTGCTGGGATTACATGCCTGAGCCAAAATGCCTGGCCACTTTTTATTATTGTCTTAGCTTTTCCATTTTCATCCTCTTGTCAATGAGAGATGAACTAATTTGCTCATGGTTCTGCAATGCTGGCTAAGATTCTGCAGAAGAAAGAACATCTGATTTTAGAGAAGCTTTACCTAATGGCTTCCATCACATTGTTTGCCTAATGAAACGTTGTAAGTGTCTCATCCCAGTTAAAATGGCTTATACCCAAAAGACAGGCAAGGATGTAGAAAATGTGGGCAAGGACGTGGAGAAAAGATAACTTTTGTACCCTATTGATGGAAATGAATGTAAATTACTTCATTACTACGTTAGAAGTTCCACAAAAACTAAAACTTTTCTCAGAAAGGTAAGATTTGAAAGCAACCAAGTGCCCATGAGATAAAGGGATAAAGAAAATGTGGTACATATACACGATTTAGTACTATCCATCTGAAAAAAAGAATGAAATCTTGTCATTTTCAACAACATGGATGAGGCTGGAGATCATTATGTTAAGTGAAATAAGCCAGGAACAGAAAGACAACCATTAGATGCTCTCACTTATTTGTGGAATCTAAAAATCAAAACAATTGAACTCATAGACATAGAGAGTAGAGAGATAGTTACCAGAGCCTGAGAAAGGTAGTAGGTGTGTTTGGGGTATGGAGGTGGAATGGATAACAGGTACGAATAATGGAAAATATGAATGTGGTACTATTGACTGTTTACAACTCAATGGATTAATGTTTGAGTGAATGGATACCCCAATTTTTGTGATGTGCTTATTTCACATTATATGACTGTATCAAAACATCTTGTGTACCCCATAAATATGTACACTTACTATGTACCCGTGAAAATCTAAAAAAAAATTTAAAACAGTTACAGATGATCCTGGGCTCTGGCAATGTCAGTGGCTGGTTCCTATGAGGAGGTGGGAAAGAACTACATAGATTGCAGGTTTCATTTAATATTGATTATGCTATAGTTTTATCATATCTCAGTTAGTAAAGCAAGTATATATGAGTCCTCGTGAAAATGCCATTGAAGAGGCTCTTGAGTTCTTGGAAGAAAAGCCGTAGAAATGAAATAAATGTGGACAAGTTCAGGGTAGGCTATTAGGAAAATTAAACACAGAATTCACTTTTATGAACTACAACATATATTTTTTTCTTAGTAAGGTAAACTTCACATTACATGAACATTACTAGATGTTTTCAAGTGTACAGTTCAGTGACTTTTAGTATATTCACAATATCTTGCAATATCACGACCATATAGGTATGAAAAATTTCATTATCCTCAAAGCAACACTATTCCTATTAAGTAGTCACTTCTCATTCCCACACCATCCAGACGCTGTCATGTCTGTGTGTGTGTATGTGTGTGTGTATGTATGTGTAATATTATATTGTCACATAAGAATAAAAAAACTGTTCCACTTATGTTGCTTTACTTTCAGATGACTGACTCTGGTAACAAGGTAGTTGTAGGTATTTTAAAATCTTATTTTATGCTGCTTCATTTTTAATTGGTATAAACAAAACATATATATTTATAGGGTGCAATGTGATTATATGATATATGTATACACTTTGGAATGATTGAATCAAGACAATTAGCATTTCCATCACTTTATATACTTATGTCACAATGGTAAGAATGTTTATCATCTCTCTTAACAATTTTGAAATATACAATGCATCATTATTAAACATAGTCACAGTACTGTACAGTGGATCACCAAAAATTATTCTGTTCGTGTAACTTAAACTTTATATCCTTTGAGCAACCTGTACCCCTCTCCCAATTCACTCCTTCTCCCAGACCCTGGTAACCACAACTGTACTCTCTACTTCTTTGCATTCAGCTTTTTTAACCCTCACATATAAGTAAGTTCATGGAATATTCGTCTTCATTTGCCTGGCTTATTTCACTTAAAAGAATGCCCTCCAGGTTTACCCGTGTTGTTGTCAAAGATATGATTCCTTCTTTAAGGCTGAATAATAACATTTTTCACAGTGGTGAAGACATGGAATCAACCTGCATTCATCAACAGATGTGCATCAACTCATGCACGACAGATAAAGAAAATGTTGTATACATACACAATAGAAGATTGTTGGCATTTTATTATTTTTATATAAACTGTTTTATTATAAATAATCCCAAGTACATACAAAAAGAAAAAATAAAAAGGTGGGAAACTTCAAAGACCTGTCATGGAAGTCTCATGATAAACACTTCCCAAGCTATTTTTTTTCCCCTTTATACCTCTGCTTCTGTTTTATTTGTTGTCTTTTACAGTCAGTTCCAGAGACTATAAATTCTCACCTGTAATTCTTTCAACACTCATCTCTTACAGATATGAATTTTGTGAATGAACAATGCTACTATCACAACTATAGTGAGTTCGATAGGGCCCCGTAAGATACGTTCAGTTGGAATCTGTGACTATGATCTTAATTTGGAAAAGACCCTTCAAAATGGAAGTTAAAGATCTGAAGATGAAATCATGCTGGATTATCTAGAAGGGTCCCAAATCTAATGACAGGTGTCTTTGTAAGACACAGAAGAGGAGATACAGACACAGACAAGAAGGCCACATAGAGGCAAAGAGAGAGATCAGAGTGCTATGGCCACAAGGCAAGAAACAACCAGCCAATAGTACCTCCCAAGAGGCAGGAGACAAAGATTTCCTCTCTATCTCCACAAGGAATCAACCTTGTTCACACCTTGATTTCACACCCTAGGCCCCAGAGCTGGACCTAATGCCTTCAAGTGATGAACCAGGGAAGATAAATTGCACAATGTTTTCACATCTAACATTTTAATTTTGCACTCCACACTATGTGTCTGATACTGTCATAAATAGCTTATTTGAAGGTC
>NW_016812814.1:11145-21401 GCF_001698545.2 Rhinopithecus bieti
AAAAAAAAAAAAAAAAAAAAAAAAAAAAAAAAAAAAAAAAAAAAAAAAAAAAATAGACACCTTGAAAGGCCATATGCGCACCTTTTGTTGCAGGTCAGCCATTTGCATAATAACAGCTTGTGTCTGGTTTTCCATGTTTTCCACTCTTTCTCTACAGGAGATAAGACTCTTACACAAGTCAATCTTAGCAGATTTGAGACTCAATATCTACTTCTGAAGCTGGGAGATAGAATACCCAAGTTCATCATTTCTTTTCGGCATTTTGTACACTGAACTTAGGAACAATGAATCAGCTTCATTATGTTCCTTGATTCTCCACATATGGTCAAAAGTATTATGTAAAGAGTCACTAAACTCCTTGCTTCTCATGAGTGAGAAATAAATAGTGTCAAATGAATTTATTTTGCATAACTGTCTAAATAGTTAATCCCAAGGACTATCAGTGTTCTATATACAATTAAAAGTAGAATCCTTAGCATTTTGGGGTCTAATCATATTAAACAACCAACTGCAGAAACCGCCAAATCAACAAAAGAACTCCATCCTTAATATTCTGTTACTGTAGAACCATTCGTAGTAAAAAAATCTGTATTAGTCAGGTTTCTCTACGGGAACAGAGCTAATGAGAAATATATATACACACATACATTTATATAATATAAATATTATATTACACAATATTATAATACATGTATACTATATTATGTTATATAATATAAATATTATAATACAATACAATATTATATGTATATTGTATATACACACGTATATATACAGGAGTTTCATTATGTGTGTGCATATATGCACACACACACACATATATAGAGAGATAGCTAGATATTATTATATAGTTTATTAAGTATTAACTCATATTTTATTGAATATTAACTCACATGATCATAAGTTGCCAAAATAGGCCACCTGCAGACTGCGGAGCAAGGAAAGCCAGTCTCAGTTCAAAAACAGAAGAAATTGGAGTCTAATGTTTGAGGGCAGGAAGTATCCTGCATGAGAGAAAGATGTAGGCTGGGAGGCTAGGCCAGTCTCTCTTTTCAAAATTTTCTGCCTACTTATATTCTGGCCACACTGACAGGGGATTAGATGGTGCTCACCCAGATTAAGGGTGAGTCTGCCTTTCCCAGCCCACTGAATCAAGTGTTAATCTCCTTTGAGAACACCGTCACAGACACACCCAATATCGATACTTGTTTCCTTCAATCCAATCAAGTTAGCAATCAGCATTACAATCACATCCACTCTTTAGCTATTGTGAAACATCCAAAAAATACTAACTATAGTAATTCTATTGTGCTATCCAATACTAGGTATTATTCATTCCACCTAAACATTTTTGTACCTATTAACCATCCCCACTTTATGCCCCATTGTTTTCTACATGTCCTAGCCTCTGGTAACCATCATTTTCCTTTATATACCTATGACTTTAATTTTTTAACAGTTTTAGCTCCCACAGATTAATGAGAACATGGAAAATTTGTCTTTCTAGCCTAACTTACTTCACTTCACATAATGATCTCCAGCTCTATCCTTGTTGGTGTGAAAGACAGGATTTCCATTTCTATGGGTGAATTATATTCCATTGTGTATGTATACCACATTTTCTTTATGTGTTCATCCATTGTTGGATACTCAGATTAATTCCAAATTTTAGTTATTGCAAATAGAGTTACAATAAATGTAAGAGTGCAGATACCCTTTCAATATACTTATTTTCTTTCTTTTGGACAAATAACCAGTATTGGGACGGCTGGATCCTCTGGTAGCTCTGTTTTTATGTTTATGGGGAAACTCCATATTCTTCTGTGTAATGACTATACTAATTTACATTCAACCGTGAAAGTTTTAGAGTATATTGAAACTGACATATGTTTTAGGGAGTTAATTAATTAATTAATCAATCAATTAATTTTTAAGGTTGCTGCACAGAGGCAAGTAGCTGGTATGGACAGTTAGCCACAATCATCACAATCACCTCAACCTTATTATTTTCTTTCCACTCTTTCTCCGAGTTTTTAGGAAGGGGTGATGATCTAGAGATTCTGAAGCATGGTAATGTCACATAGATAATTGTTTACTTATTAGTTCTTCTGACACATGCTCTTCAATGGAATGAGACTGAGAGGGTAAAAAAGAAATATAACATAGACACATTTCCCTTTTTTAAAATGTGGCTTAGATCGGTGAGGGGGCAGGGTAAACTTTCTCCTATTAAAGAAAATGTTTGCTAGGGTATTGTAACAAAGTAACACACGCTGAACGTGGTTAAGAAGTAGATTTGTATTATCTCAAATTTCTGAGGAACTTCTGGAGTTCTGACCAAAAGTCTAATATCTAGATGTCTGCAGGACTAGTTATTTCTGAGGATTTTGAGTGAGAATCCCTCCCAAGTCTCCTTTTTAACGTCAGGTGTTTGGCTGACAATCTCTGGCATTGCTTTTAGACACATCACCTGCATTTTTGCCTTTATTCACATATGTTGTTCTCTCTCTGTGCGTGTTGGGGTCCAAATCTCCTCTTTTTAGAGGGACTCTAGTAATATTGAGAGTTGAGGCTAGTTAGACTTCCTGGGTTGAGAGGGGACTTGAGGAACTTTCCTATCTTACAAAAGGATTGTAAAAATACACCAATCAGGAAGTTTCCTGTGTTACTAGAGGATTGTAAAACGCACCAATTAGAACTCTGTAAAATGCACCAAACAGCACTCTGTAAAACATACCAATCAGCACTCTGTAAAATGCACCCATCAGCAAGATTCTAAAAGTAACCAATCATGGGGGGAGGTGATTGAAAGAAAGGCATTCAGATAGGATGGAAATGAAACATGGGCAGGGGCAACACGGGAATAAAAGATGGCCACCTCAGTCAGCAGCAGCAACTTGCACAGGTCCCCTTGCATGCTATGGAAATCTTGCCCTTTCACTTTTCGTAATAAACGTTGCTACTACTCACTCTTTGGGTCTGTGCCATCTTTAGGAGCGGTAACATTCATCATGAAAGTCTGTAGCTCCATTCTTGAAGTCAGCAAGACTACAAAACCACCAGCAGAAACCAACTCTGGATACATCTTGGGGGGCTTGTCTGGGATATCACTATGTGGTGGGTACCATAGGACACCTTTAACTTGCTATTCTGTCCATTTTTTTTTCTTAGAATTTGGGGGCTAACTACCAGGCATCTGTCAGCCAGTTAAAAGTGACTAGTGCCAGGTGAGGTGGCTCAGCCCTCTAATCCCAGCACTTTGGGAGACTGAGGTGGGCAGATCGCAAGGTCAGGAGATTGAGACCATCCTGGATAACTCAGTGAAACACTATTTCTACTAAAAATACAAACAATTAGCTGGACTTGATGGTGGGCGTCTGTGGTCCCAACTACTCAGGAGGCTGAGGCAGGACAATGGCATGAACCCAGGAGGCAGAACTTGCAGTTAGCCGAGATGTTGCTACTGCACTCCAGCCTGGGTGACAGAGAGAGACTCAATCTCAGAAAAAAAATAGAAATAAAAATAAAATAAGGTGACTAGTGCAGTCACCAGACTAAAGACATGGGTGTCAGTCTTTCTGGGGAAGGGCTGTCTAGCACTCCCTGACTCTTCAGAATCAGGATCATTGATTTGCCTGTAACCAGCTTCTGCCTTTCCTGAACTTCTGGGCTGAGCTGAGGGTCGATAGAGAGGAAAGCCATTCAACTCTGGGGTCCTGACAAAAATTTGGTTGACCCTGCAGCCATGAGTGGAACTCTCAATGTTATGTCGCCCAACTAAGACTCACGCTTCTATCCTAGCTATCCTAACCATTGCCTCCTGGGTCCTAATGCCTGTCAGATAAACTTCCTCTCACCTCTGTCCTCTGTGGCTAGTTCTGCTTCTAAAAACCACTCCCTGTCCCTGGTGCTCATCTAGTTTCTCCTATAAGGATGATTTCTAATATATATTTTGGGACTCTGTTTCATTCCTTAGGCACCTGAGTGCACCAATCAGAAAGACATATTTTTTGCCTGAAGCCCCATCATGGGGGGACTATGTGGAATTTTAGGATCCCTCCTCAGACTAGCAGACCTAACAAAGTTGTTCTTGAATCTAGGATATGGAGAGCTTCAGAAATTACAGACTCCAAAATTAGGAGGATATCAGGAGAAAGATCCAAAAGTGAGCCCTGGGTTCTGAATGAAATTTGGAGGCAGTATTAAACCTGGCAACCTCAGAGTTCTATAATACGGACCAGGAGGAACAGGTCGAAAAGGAAAAGTGAGATAAGAGAAAGGCCACAGCCTTAGTCATGGCCCTCAGACAAACAAACCTTGATGTTTCAGAGAAGACAGAAAATGAAGCCGGTCAATCACCCAGTAGGGCTTCTTATCAGTGGAATTTGCAAGGACACTTTATAAAAGATTGTCCAATGAGAAACAAGCCATGCCTTCACCTGTGTCACTGTGCCAAGACAATCACTGGAAGGCACACTGCGCCAGATGACAAAGTTTTGGGGGCAAGAAGCCCCAAAACAGATGATACAATAACGGGACTGAGGGTGCCCAGGACAAGCGTCAGATCATGTCATCACCCTTATTGAGCCCTAGGTAAGTTTTATTATTGAGGACCTGGAAATTGACTTCCTCCTGAACACAGGTGTGGCCTTTTCAGTGTTAATCTCCTGCCTGGGACAGCTGTCTTCAAGGTCCATTACCATCCAAGAAATCGTAGGACAGCCTAAAACCAGGTATTTCTCCCACCTCCTCATCTGTAACTGGGAGACTTTGCTCTTTTCACATGGCTTTGCTTTTATGTGTGAAAGTCCCACACCCTTCTTAGGGATGGACATATTAGCCAAAGCTGGAGCTATTATCTACATGAATACGGTGAACAAGTTACCCATTTATTGCCCCTACTCAAAGAGGGAATCAACCTTGAAGTCTGGGCATTGGAAGGACAGTTTGGAAGCATAAAAAAATGCCTATCCAGTCTAAATCAAGCTAAAATACCCCATCACTTTTGCTTATCAAAGGCAATATCCCTTAAGGCCTGAAGCTCATAAAAGATTACCAGATATTGTTAGACATTTAAAAGTTCAAGGCTTAGTAAGAAAATGGACCACTCCCTGCAATGCCCACTTCTACAAGCATAGAAAACAAATAGTCAGTGGAGACTAGTGCAAGATCTTAGACACACCAATGAGGCAATAATTCCCCTATATCCATTTGTACCAGTTGTACCCTATANGTCATCACCCTTATTGAGCCCTAGGTAAGTTTTATTATTGAGGACCTGGAAATTGACTTCCTCCTGAACACAGGTGTGGCCTTTTCAGTGTTAATCTCCTGCCTGGGACAGCTGTCTTCAAGGTCCATTACCATCCAAGAAATCGTAGGACAGCCTAAAACCAGGTATTTCTCCCACCTCCTCATCTGTAACTGGGAGACTTTGCTCTTTTCACATGGCTTTGCTTTTATGTGTGAAAGTCCCACACCCTTCTTAGGGATGGACATATTAGCCAAAGCTGGAGCTATTATCTACATGAATACGGTGAACAAGTTACCCATTTATTGCCCCCTACTCAAAGAGGGAATCAACCTTGAAGTCTGGGCATTGGAAGGACAGTTTGGAAGCATAAAAAAATGCCTATCCAGTCTAAATCAAGCTAAAATACCCCATCACTTTTGCTTATCAAAGGCAATATCCCTTAAGGCCTGAAGCTCATAAAAGATTACCAGATATTGTTAGACATTTAAAAGTTCAAGGCTTAGTAAGAAAATGGACCACTCCCTGCAATGCCCACTTCTACAAGCATAGAAAACAAATAGTCAGTGGAGACTAGTGCAAGATCTTAGACACACCAATGAGGCAATAATTCCCCTATATCCATTTGTACCAGTTGTACCCTATACCCTGCTGTCTCAAATTCCAGAGGAAGCAGAATGGTTCATTGCGCAGCAAGTCAAGAATGCCTTCTTCTACATTACCCTGCACTCTGACTCCCAGTTTCTCTTTGCCTTTGAGAATCCCACAGACCAAATGTTCTAACTTACATGGGCAGTCTTGCCTTGAGGGTTTAGGGATAGCCCTTATCTCTTTGGCCAGGCACTGGCCCAAGATCTAGGCCACTTCTCAAGCCTAGGCACTCTAGTCCATCAGTATATGGATGATTTAGTTTTGACTGTCAGTTCAGAAGCCTTATGCCAGCAGGCTACTCTAGATCTGTTGAACTTTCTAGCTAATGAAGGGTACAACACATCTAAATTGAAGGCACAACTCTGTCTACAACAAGTCAACTATCTATACCTTATCTTAGCCAGAAGAACCAGGGCCCTCATCAAAGAATGAATACAGCATATACTGGCTTGTCCTCCCCATAATATATTGAAACAGTTGTGGGGGTTCCTTGGAATCACTGACTTTTGTCAACTATAGATCACCTGATAGAGTGCCAAGGCACTATAGTCTCATTAGGGAGAATGAAAGGGCAAATACTCATATAGTTCAATGGGAACCAGAGGCAGAATCAGTCTTCAAAACCTTAAAGCAGTCCCTAGTACAAGCTCCAGACTTACACCTTCCCACAGGAAAAAAAATAACTTCTCTTTATTCATCACAGAAAGAGCCGGAATAGTTGTTCGAGTCCTTAGTCAGACTGGTGGGACAACCCCACAACCAGTGGCATACCTAAGTAATGAAATTGATATAGTACTTAAAGGCTGGTCTCACTCATTATGGGTAGTTGCAGTGGTGATAGTATCAGAGCCTATCAAACAATACAAGGAAATATTCTCACTGTCTGGAGTACTCGTGGTATAAATGGCATACTAATGGCCAAAGAAAATTTATAGCTATCAGACAACTGCCTGCTTAGTTACCAGGTACTAGTCCTTGAGGGATTAGTGCTTCAAATATGCACATGTGCAGCCCTCAACCCAATTAGTTTTCTCCCAGAGGATGGGGAACCAATTGAGCATAACTGATAATAAATTGCAGCCCAGATTTATGCCGCCTGAGATGGTCTCTTAGATATCGCCTTAGATAATCCTGACCTTAAGCTATAAAATGATGAAAGTTCATTTTGGGAGAATGGGATACGAAGGGCAGGTTATGCCATAGTTAGTGATGTAACAGTACTTGAAAGTAAGCCTCTTCACCCAGAGACCAGTGCCCAGTTAGCAGAACTAGTGACACTTGCCCCAGACTTAGAACTGGTAAAGGAAAAAAAAAAAAAAAAAGATTAAATGTGTATACAGATAGCAAGTATTCCTATGTCATCCTACATGTCCATGGTGCAATATGGGAAAAAAGGGAGTTCCTAACTTCTGTGTGAAACCTCATTAAATACCACAAGGAAATCATGAAGTTATTGCATGCAGTGCAAAAACACAAGGAGGTGGCAGTATTATACCACCAAAACCATCAAAAGACAAAGGAGAAAAGAAGGAACAAATTGACAGGCAGACACTGAGACCAAAATTGCTGCCAGGTGGAACCTTCCATTAGAAGTATTTATGGACTTCCTGAGAAGAAAAAAAACCTTCCTACTTAGAGGAACATAAGTGAAAACCTACATGATGTTTAACACCTCTCTTTGCCCATTTAATGGAAACCTTTTACTGCTTCATCACATTATTAAGCAGCATACTAATCATACTCTTTGCAGTAGGACTATATACCATAGCTCCTTCTGGATGAAAATCCTAATCACATCAACCTTTTTTTCTATCATCCTTCCTTCTGCCAGCAATTTACTCCTACCTTTAATTCAGACTAGGTAAAATGATCTCATTTTACACAGCACGCTCTTTATCTTTCTAATCAGTCTTTGTGTATCTATCCTTCCTGCTTCCTTGGATACCACACACAGTCTCTTCTCCCCTTTCACTAGCTCCTAATTATCTCTACAAGACTCTCAACCCACTCTCTGTTAAACCAGTCCAAACTTTCCCTGGAAAATGACTATTGGCTTTGTATCTCTCTATCAACTACTGCTTATATTGCCACTCCCATCCCTGCAAAAAATTGGGTCTTGATCAAGTTAACCTACCACCCTCATTATGAAGGAAAATATCTTCTAAATCTGCAATCATTAGCCAAATTCCCTGTCTCTGATAGAACTGAAACTACCCTAACAGGACATGCAGTCCAGCTTTTAAGCTCTTACATTTCCAACCTCACCTATTACATGAGCAATGAGAAACCCACACAGGGCCCTGTAACCATGAATACCGTTTTAACTTTCCAAACCTATTTATGCATCCAACACAACCTGTTATGAGGCCTGCCCCTGGGACACCTACTAACCCATCAGTGTAATTACAGCCTACAGCTTCAAGTCCCAACTGATCATAGTAACGTCTGAGTCACCCAAACTGCTCCATTCAGATGGCTTGTCTGCTTTTCAGGACCCCCAGAATCCATCACCTCCTCCTTGTTTAACAGTCTGGGTTTTGTAATGGCAAACATACTCACTGCATGACCATTCACTCCTGGAACCCCTGCAACAATGTCCCCTCCACCAATGAGTGCTTTCTTATCCTCTCTTTCAATGACTCTCTTAAGTGGTTCCTAGTAGATACAAAAGCGTTTTTTCTCCAGTGGGAAAACAGAACACAGTGAGCCACTCAGTTTGCTCCCAACACTCCTTTCAAACCACTCACTGGAGCTACCTTGGCAAGTACTCTAGTAGTATGGGAAAATGAAAACAACAAACCCACACATCTGTTTAACACACATAGCCAATTCTTTCTACCTAGCTAAGGCATTTTGTTATGTGGAACTTCAAACTATATGTGCATGCTCACCAATTGGACAGGCACCTGCACCTTAGTCTTCCTAAGTCCCAACACTGACATTGTCCCAGGAGATCAGACCCTATTAGCGCCCCTAAAATCTCAAGTCCATCAGCACAGAACTATACAACTAATACCCCTACTTACAGTGTTGGAAATGGCCACTGCTACAGGAACTGGAATAGTCAGTTTATCTCCTTCATTATCCTACTACCACATGCTCTCAAACGATTTCAAAGACAGTTTGCAAGCAATAACATTATCTATCCTTACTCTACAATCCCAAACAGACACTTTGGCAGCAGTGGCTCTCCAAAACTGCTGAGGCCTAGACCTCATCACTGCTGATGAAGAAGGACTCTGCGCTTTTTTTAGGAGAAGAATATTGTTTTTACACTAGCAAGTCAATGATAGTACAAAACGCTTCCTGGCCTTTACAGGAAAAGGCTTCTGAAATCAGAAAATGCCTTTCAAACACTAATACCAACCTCTGTAGTTGTACAACATGGCTTCTCCCTTTCTAGGTCCCATGACAGCCATCTTGGTATTACTCCCCTCTGGGCCCTGTATTTTTAACCTCCTTGTCAAATTTGTTATCCTCAGGATCGAGGCCATCAATCTACAGATGGTCTTACAAATGAAAATACAAATGAACTAAACTCACAACTTCTACTGAGGACCCCTGGAGTGACCCACTGACCTGTTGACTGGCCCCAAAAGTTTCCCTCTGGAGGACAGAAAAACTGCAGGGCCCCTTCTTTGGTCCTATGCAGCATGAAGTAGCTAGAGCAATCATCACCCAGTTTCCAACAGCAGTCAGAGTGTCCTGTTTAGAGGGGAGATTAAGAGGTGAGGCAACTAGACTTCCTGGGTCAAGTGGGGACTTGGGGAACTTTCTTATCTCGCAAGAGGATTGTAAAATGTACCAAACAGTGCTCTGTAAAATGCACCAGTTAGTGCTATTTAAAACACACCAATAAGCAGGATTTTAAGAGTAGCCAATAGCAAGGAGGAATGAAAAAAGGTCACTCTGATAGGACAGAAATAGAACATGGGAGGGAACAATGAGGGCATAAATGCTCACCACCCCTGTCAGCAGCAGCAACCTGCTAGAGTCCCCTTCCATGTGGTGGAAGCTTTGTCCTTTCACTCTTCATAATAAGCCTTGCAACTGCTCACTCTTTGGTTCTGTGCCATCTTTAAGAGCTGTAACACTCACCGCAAAGGTCCAAGCCTCCATTCTTGAAGTCAGTGAGACCATGAATTCACTGGCAGGAACACACTATGGACACAATATTGCACATAGGGCCCATTCTACTTCAATGTGACCTCATATTAATGAATTATTCTTGCAATAGTCATATTTTCAAATCAAATCACATTCTGAGGCAATTAGAATCAGATTTTCACATATGGATTTGGTGCCAGGAGACAGAATTCAACCCAGAACAGAAATCATGAAAAAAAAAAAAAAC
>NW_016812814.1:24319-28268 GCF_001698545.2 Rhinopithecus bieti
AAATATTAGACCTAATACCATAAAAACCCTAGAAGAAAACCTAGGTAATACCATTCAGTACATAGGCATGGGTAAAGACTTCACGTCTAAAACACCAAAATCAATGGCAACAAAGCCAAAATTGACAAATGGGATCTAATTTAACTAAAGAACTTATGCACAGCAAAAGAAGCTACCATCAGAGTGAACAGACAACCTACAGAATGGGAGAAAAATTTTGCAATCTACTCATCTGACAAAGGGCTAATATCCACAACCTACAAAGAACTCAAACGAACTTACAAGGAAAATAACATCCCCATCTAAAAGTGGGCAAAGGATATCAACATACATTTCTCAAAAGAAGACATTCATACAGCTAACAGACACATGAAAAAATGCTCATCATCACTGGCCATCATCAGAGAAATACAAATCAAAACCACAATTAGGTACCATCTCACACTAGTTAGAAAGGCAATCATTAAAAAGTCAGGAAACAACCGTTGCTGGAGAGGATGTGGAGACATAGGAACACTTTCACACTGTTGGTGGGACTGTAAACTACTTCAACCGTTGTTGAAAACAGTGGAGATTCCTCATGGATCTAGAACTAGAAATACCATTTGACCCAGCTATCCCATTACTGGGTATATACTCAAAGGATTATAAATCATGCTGCTGTAAAGACACGTACCCCATTGTTATAGATAGGAATCAATCTTCCCTTCCTTCCTTCCTTCCCTCTTTCCTTCCTTTCTTCCCTCCTTCCTTCCTTCCTTCCTTCCTTCCTTCCTTTCTTCCTTTTCCTTCCTTTTCCCTACTTATGTGGCTCAGTGGAGCACATATGCTTGTTCATATGTGCATATAGATTCTGATCTCCCCTGTTCTTGTCAGATGATTATTACTTTATTTATTGTTTATTCAATTCATTCCTCAAATGGACTATTTCCACATGCTAATTATGTTCTTTTCAGGTTTTTGAATGTTGAAGCATCAATACTACCCTATTACTTAAAGCAATGGAAAATTATTCCGTCAAATAGAAGACCTTAGAGAGTCAATGATTCCCTTATCATTTCAGGAAACATCTTACATACATGTGTATATGTGGATTTTTTCTCAATGTATATTTTTTCTAGCAGAATGTATATAGATTTCATCAGATTTTTAATGGAGAACAAATTAAATCCCACAATACAAGATAATTTTGTGTCTGTGTTTGTATGTGTGTATGTGTCACATTTATTAATTTTTAATTGTGGTAAACAATTAATTTAATTGTGGTAAACACATTTTACCATTTTAACCATTTTTAAGTATACATTTAATGATATAAAGAACATTCACATTGTTGTACATCCATCGCCATCATCCATCCCCACAATTCTGTCTTGCAAATCTGAAACTATATACTCATTAAAAAACTTCCCATTACGTACTCTCCAGCCCCTGGCAATCACTATTCTACTTTCTGTCGCTATGATTTTGTCTACTCTGGGTAGCTCATATGAATGGAATATTGGACTCTTTGTTCTTTTGTAACTAGTTTATTTCATTTCGTGTAGTGTCTTCAAGATTCATCCATGTTTTAAAATGTCTTTCCATTTTAAGGCTGAATGATATTCCCTGTATTGCACATCACAACTTGTTAGTCAATATTTCCAAGATTCTAAGTAAGAATTGACCGTGTAGATGACACATTTCCAGAGATGTACTCTTGTTAGAAAGGCAAACTACCTTAATAGAACATTGGATGTTATATCCAGGCTTATTCAAACATCACTGAAATATATTGACATTTGAGTATGGGTGATATAAATTTTCAGTGTTAACCAGAAATTTTAAGAAAATGTATTGACAATTAAGACTCACACACAGGTCGTCCTGACACACACACACACACACACACCATTTAATCTATAGCCCTATTTTGTAAGAACTTACATCTTTACAGATTCCAATCCATTAACTTGGTACACCCCACCATTGCTCAATATGTTCTTTAGATGGCTCTTTAGATGTTCAGCACTTTTTTGGTTAGACTGGGTCCTGGGAATGTGATGTTATTTATGCTATTGGAAACATCATCATAAAGGTAAATGTACTTTGTTTTTTTTTGCTAGCATATAAAATGGAATGGATATTTTGGTGTTCTTGCTTTTATTAACTGCTAAATTCAGTAATTCTCCTAGCGGGGTTATAGATTAAACTTAACACTATGATGTTTTAAAACAAGCTTAATCTGTCCCTTTCAAACATTTTATTTTCAATTTTTACTTTACTGATTGTGTTACTACAATTACAATAGCTAATTACAACTACCTACCAATACATCATGTAGAGACTTGCCCACACGAGATATCTTTGCTTCATTCTTGATGTTCAGGGAATTTTCAGCATTTCATATGCTCCTTGCTGTGTTTTTGTTTATTTGTTTTTTTGTTTTCATTTCTTGTTGACTTTTCAGGTAAAATCATTCATATGTTTACAGAAATTTTGTTCTATTCCAGATAGTATACTTTATTAATTAAAACTTACTATCCTTTGAAAATGTATTTTTTTGCATTTATTGGGATGCCATATTTATATTCTTTTTTCCTTTTAATATAATAATTTCCCTCAAGTGACTTGTAATTCCTCACTGGGCATGGTGGCTCACTCCTGAGAGTGAGCACTTTGAGAGGCCTGGGCAGGAAGACTGACTGAGGCTAGAAGTTCAAGACTGCCAAGGGCAAAGCAGCAATACATCATCTGCATTTTTAAGACATTTTAAGTTAAAAATAATTCACAAGTCTACAGTATCCTATTACTCTGAATTACTAAAATAAATCCCACTTGAATTATAACACATTATGTAAAATTGCTTCCTTTGGTTAATCACTGGAATATGTGGCATTTTTTGTCACTGTGTATAGATGTAATTTTATAAATTTGGCATTACTTAGAATGATTATTTAAAAACATTATATCTAATTTCATTTTTTATTATTGTTTTTATTTTTGAGACCCAGTCTCTTTTTGTTACCCAGGCTCTAGTCCAATGGTGTGATCTTGGCTCACTGCAATGTCTACCTCCCTAGTTCAAGTGATTCTGCTGTCTCAGCTGGGACTATAGGCACATGCTATACATTCCCAGCTAATTTTTGTGTTTTTCAGAGACAGAGTTCACCTTGTTTGCCAGGCTGGTCTCAAACTTCTGACCTCAAGGGATCTGCCCACCTTGGCCTCCCAAAGTGCTTAATTTCCTTTTATGTATGTATGTATGTATGTACGTATGTATGTATGTATGTATGTATTTTTTTTTTTTTAGGGGGGTCAGTTTTTAGTATTAAGTTTATGCTGATCTCAGGAATATTTTGGAGTAGATTCGGTTGTCTTGATAGTTCTGGTCAAATTTATTGCTACCATAAATTCTGCCGTTCTTCTATTATATATTCTTAGTCTTTTTAATATATATATAAAACATATGCCTTACTTATAAGTTACCTGCCTTATTTGTGTTTTGTTGATAACCTTGGATTTTCTATTTGTATAATAAAAAATCTACAAATAATAATAAAACATTACTTTCTTCCTTCCAAAGTATATGCTTTTCATTTTCTTACCTATTTAGTTGTGTTAGCCAGTACTTACAGGAAAAAGTTAATAGAGTAGAATGTTCTTATTTATTTACCACTGTGATAGATGCCTTTTGATTGATGTTTCTATATATTTTATATATGGTAACAGTTAATATTTGTACATTATATAAGGAATTTATATTTTATACCTACATAATAATGTAACATAAAAACATATCTTCACATCATGTATATATAAGCATTTTACATATGAAGAAAAGACTGTTACCTCTGCATTTTCTTGAAATAAAGAATGAGAATGAACTTTTATTGAATGAATTTCATCACTTATTGTCATAACCTATATTTTCCATGATTATATTATTATTTTAAACACATTTCCTAAT
>NW_016812814.1:28664-33476 GCF_001698545.2 Rhinopithecus bieti
TCCTTCTTGGCTTTGAATCTTTACTAATTCCTTTCCAATTCCTGCTGTATCCTTTCACTTTCGCTGTTGTTGTTGTACTTCGTTTTTTCTTGAGAAAATACAACTTACAGTGAGAACCCTTCCTCGGAAATGGTACTACAGTGTAGTTTCTGAAAAAATAATTACTAATCAAGTTATACTATGTGGTTCTTCATGGCCCCAGTACTCTTGGCTGTGACAGTCTGAAATGCTAGTATTGAAAATTTCATCACCACTTATGCATAGGGAATTCTGCAAGCATATTCAAAATGAGGGTAAGAAAATAGCAAGGATTTCAGCCAGCCTATGTAAGACTGCAATTTATATACACTCCGAGAATGTAAATCCAGTATCATCCAAAACTCAAGCAAGGCAGGAATATTTAGCTGAACACATTATGAAGAGTTTAAAGTTGCCCTGGCAACAGAACTCTATTTAATAAATAAAAGTTCTATTCTGTGTTGAGCAGTCCTCCAGTTTTTTATCCCCCGTTGTCAGAAGTTTCTTTTCCCTTTTTCTTCTACTAGATTCAAATACTCTATATTTGACATAAGTATGAGTTTCCCATTGTATGCAAAATTATAAGAACTCCTGGATATTTCCAATATGGTTTTTGTTGTTGAATCAGAAACAGAATTCATTTCATGAACCCAGTTCCCACCTAAGTTAGCCAACTTTTGTAATGCTACTAAGAATATTTTCCCAGCCTTTTTTTTTTCCTACTGTCAGACCCAATATTCAGTTTTACCACTTATGTGATGGTATTCTACTATGATAGTAAACTTCAACTATTTTACAATGTCTGTATAAAATACATTATACTGAAAAACAATGTGTTTGCCTGTATTGGCCTGAATGAAAAATGTCTCAAAGCAAACCTTTTTCAATACATGTGCATTAGGACAATTTGAACTGTGCTATTGGTGATGAAGGTGCTGCCCAAAGAAACTGTGATTTTTGAAATTTTAGTGCAATTTTTCTTTGTTATTTAACAAAAAATCTTGTGAAACTAACAGATTAGAAGCAAACTTCTACTTTATCTCTCCTTTAAAAGAAGACCTCTTAAGGTATATCTCAATCTATTTATTAACCACTTGAGGACTTTAAACTTTGGATTATAAATAAATTTAAGGCAGAGATAGTAGGGATATTAGATGTTCATATATGTTTATATTGTCATACTTCTCGGCAAACTACATGTGAGAATTTCTTTAGTAATTTATCTCTGTTTGAAATGGCTGTAAAATAAACACAAGTTATCTAAAGGGAGAAATTTTTTTTCTGGTTTACATGAATTCTTTTAGAAATTTTGAATTATATCACCCCAAAACAGAAAATTACCACAAGATGGTTTGTTGTCAAATTCAAAGTAATTTGAAATAAATCTGTGTGTTCATTATTTTCCTAAGGCAATTTTCACGTTGGCAAATAATTGTTTCTAATACCTTTATTTCTAACACACCTGGGATCATTGCATAATAGCGTAATAGCCTTGATTTGAGGGAAGGGAATAATGCAATGATAAGACAGTTAAGTCAGAAAGATGGGGTATGTGTATTAGAGATTTCTACTGTTTTGTAGGGACACAGATTTTGTATGACTGGCAGTTAATGCTTTAAATGACACAGAAGTTTCTGTGTCTCAAATTGACATGATTTAGATTCATCATTTTTTCCATGTTTCTTATGGAAGCACTAATAAGTAGAAGAATGGCCTAGAGACTGTGAAAGCGAAAGAATAGATGGTTGGAATGTGACTGGTTATTTGAAACATCAAGGAATGACACCCTGTTCTTATCATTCCTTTATTGTCTATGTTTTTAAGAAAACTATTCCTCTATTATTCTTTCAAATGAACTTCAAAGCAGTTTGCATAGATCTTGTTTAGGAAGAGAGAGGGAGACAGAGGCAGAAATAGAGAAAAAAAGAGAGAAAAGGAAATGTAGGGAGGGAGAGACAGAGCAGAAAGGGTAAGAGGGTCGGAGGGAGAAACATAAAAGGAGGGAGAGAGGGGGCAGGAAGAAGAGACAGAAACAGAGATAGAGAGAAAAGGTAGAGACAGACAGTGAAGGAGGAGACAACACACACACACACACAGAGGGAGATAGAGAGAAACTGGTTGAGTAATACTTTCAAAATCATAATTTACAGGCCTGGACAAGAGAATACCTGTTTTGTGGTCAAGGAGTATTTACCAATTCACAAATGTCATACAAATAAAGAAATGGCTCTAAATCAAAAACAATTCATAACAACACATGGAAAAGAAAGAAAAGGGAAAAAACAGCCCCCCCTTCTAAAGTCAACACATCATGTACTTCAGGGCCTCTCCTACTCAATGGAGGCTCCAGAAAGACTTCACCCTGTATTTCCTCCTCTTCATTTGGTGTTCAGATATTATCACAGTGCTCCCTATTTTGCACCCCCAAAGGATATGCCCAAATCCTTCTTTACCTTGGATGACTTTCTGTTTTGTTTATTTGTTTCTTGTTTTTCAACACTGTAGCCTAAAGTCTGTTCCACATTTCCCCCAAATGTCTTCATAGAATCTAACAATGATTTCTTTCTTTGCTCAAATTTTGTGATCTTTCTATTGTATTATTTCAGTTTGACTTTTGGTATAATTGATCATCTTCCTTGAAATATCATGGCTTCCCCAGCTTGGGTTCTATTAGTGACTCCTGCTTTTTCTTCATGGTTTTTGTAAGCCCTTTTAAATAGGTTTATGTCTCTCCTACCTCTTATCTCCCCAGCCACTTAATGTCCCTTGTAGTTATCAGTCCTCAAAGCTGCTGGTCAAGCTTCTATTATAAATCTCTAAACTACTTATCACTTTATGCCTAGTTTCTGTACAACATTTTAAATTGATTCCAGGACAATTACACACACACACACACACACTCACTCACGTATGCTTCGTTATTATCATTCTTTTATTGTCTTTGTTTTGCGAAAATTATTTCTATATCATTCTTTCAAACACGCTTCAAAGCAGCTTGCACAGATCTTGTTGGTTAATAAGACAGGGAGACAGAGACACAAAAAATGTATATGTACATATAATTGCCCTAGAATCAATTTAAAATATGATATAATATACATAATCAAATATAATATGCATTTTATGTTTTTTATATATACACACATATAATTGTCCTGGAATCAATTTAAAGTATATATATTTGTATTTAGTGACAAGGTCTTGCTTTTTTGCCCCATCTGGAATTCAGTGGTATAATCACAGCTGATTGCAGCCTCATTCTCCTAAGCTCAAGCAATGCTCCTATGTCAGTATCCTGAGTAATTGGGACTATAGCTGTACACCACCATGACCAGCATTTTATTTTTTACTTTTTTATTTTTGTAGGGATGGGGTCTCATTATGTTTCCTAAGCTGTTCTCAAACTCCCGGCCTCAAATAGTCCTCCTGCCTTGACTTCAAACAGTACCATTTTATTTGAGGGCTCTTCTCTTACCTAAACAATCATCAAACCCCTTCCCATTTCCTGAATGTTTTGTCAATAATGAAGAAATGCTATTTCTATTAAAGTCATTGACATAAACTGAGCCATTTAAAAAAAAAAAAAAGTGGTAGAAATACCTATCTTTTATTCCTTGCATTCAATCCTTATGTAAACATTCCTTATATTTCACATTCGACTGAAGTCCATGTGAATTTCATAAAATATGGTAAAATATTTCTCGTTACTTATTTCTAGTGTTATCTTTCAGAACACAATTTTGCTGCCTGGGGTTTTCATGACTGAATCCATCTTCAGCCACCCTTTCAGCTTTTAATGTCTTCCACAGGTCTCTTCTGCAAGCTCCGTTCAAAGTTTCCTTATTGGATATATTGATTCCAAAATTCATTTCCATTATGCCATTCAAATAGCTCAAACAGCTCCACAGAAATTCTATTCAATCTGGCTCACATCTTCCAACTCTTTGCTGTGAGTATTCTTTCCCACTTAGAACAGACTGTCCTTGCCTGATGTTCCAATCCTGCAAATTCTGAAGGTGCTTCCTAAGGTCTGAGTTCTTCGGGAGACCAGTCTGTTTGGATACTCTCTTTTTAAATAGTGTGAGTTAATGAATTAGATACTCAATCCAACGGGCTGTGTTCAGAGCCTCCCTAGGCCATTTACTCCCTATGTGATCTAAGCAAGCTATTTATAATCTCTCACACTCAAGTGTCTCCACTTTGAAAACAAAGCAAAATGCCTGACTTATAGCATGTGCTTACATGGATTGTTTTGAGTATTTCTGTTAGTTCATTTATCTAACCCAGATTGACATAGACAGTGAAGGTTTAATGTAATGAATTGAATTATTACTAAGTATAGACAAAAAGATATTTGATAATGTTCAGACTATTTTTCACAAACCTCCACTCCTCTGAAGTGCTGAGCTGCTTTGTCAAGCCAGACAGATTAGTCAGAAGTGCTGGAAGCTGGAGTATGTGTCCCCTGCCAAACTGAGAAGCTTCCATAGGGATATGGAATTTCACTCACACTCCCTGTAAAAGTTTATCCCTGTAAACAGAAGATTAGGAAAAGCTGTCTACTGAGGTCTGTGAACTAAGGATAAGATGAACACATGTCCATATACCCGTATCATCCCAATCCTGCTTCTAGTCTTATTTGAGTTCCAGTTATAGTTACATCTTTACCAATTTGGAGTCTGTGACACAATCTTATAACTGTGCAATGCATTCTCTCCCTTGAGAACATGACTATCTCCTTCAACATGTAATTTCTTTTATACTGCCTTTCTGATTCACCCTTAGAAGAGGAAA
>NW_016812815.1:0-1302 GCF_001698545.2 Rhinopithecus bieti
TACAAAATTTAGCTGGGCGTGGTGGCAGTCGCCAGTAGTGCCAGCTACTCAGGATGCTGAGGCAGGAGAATTGCTTGAAAACGGGAGGCGGAGGTTGCAGTGAGCTTAGATCGTGCCACTGCACTCTAGCTTGGGAGACAGAGCGAGATTCCATCTCAAAAAAAAAAAAAAATTATAAAAAATTAGCAGGCATGGTGGTGCACGACTGTAGTCCCAACTACTCAGGAGGCTGAAGTGGGAGTATCTCTTGAGCTTAGGACTTTGAGGCTGTCGTGAGTCAAGGTTACAACACTGCACTCCAGCCTGGGTGAGATAGAGATACCCTATTTCAAAAAAAAAGAAAAAAAAAGATATTCACTTCCAGTTTATTAAGACCACAAGAACAAAAATCACAGCATTTTGCATTAGGTATGTAAAACACTCAGGTTAAAATATCCAGAAGCAGACAAGGTGAGGTGGCTCACTCCTGCAGTCCCAGCACTTTGGGAGGCCGAAGTGGGTGGATTGCTTGAGGCCAGGAGTTCAAGACCAGCCTGGCCAACATGGCAAAAACCTGCCCCTACTAAAAATATAAAAATTAAGCCCAGGCGCAGTGGCTCACACCTGTAATCCCAGCACTTTGGGAGGCCAAGGTGGGTGGATCACGAGGTCAGGAGTTCGAGACCAGCATGACCAACATGGTGAAACCCTGTCTCTACTAAAATACAAAATTAGCCAGGCATGGTGGTGTGCGCCTGTAATCCCAGCTACTCAGAGGCTGAGGCAGGAGAATCGCTTGAACCTGGGAGGTGGAGGTTGCAGTGAGCGGAGATCACATCACTGGACTCCAGCCTGGGAGACAGAGCAAGACTCTGTCTTCAGAAACAAACAACAACAGGCGCAGTGGCTCACGCCTGTAATCCCATCAGTTTGGGAGGCCAAGGCGGGCAGATCACAAGGTCAGGAGTTTGAGACAAGACTGGCTAACATGATGACACCCCATCTCTACTAAAAACACAAAAATTACCCAGGCGTGGTGGCGGACGCCTGTAATCCCAGCTACTCAGGAGGCTGAGGCAGGAAAATTGCTTGAACCTGGGAGGTTCAAGTAAGTGGAGGTTGCAGTGAGCTGAGATCGCGCCATTGCACTCCCGCGCTCCAGCCTGGGTAATAGAGCAAAACTCTGTCTCAAAAAAAAATAAATATAAAAATAAATAAATAAATAAATAAGCTGGGTGTGGCAGTGTGTGCCTGTGGTCCCAACTACTAGGGAGGCTGAGGCATGAGAATTACTTGAACCCAGGAGTCGGAGGTTGCAGTGAG
>NW_016812816.1:0-7077 GCF_001698545.2 Rhinopithecus bieti
CATCCCCGTAAGTGCTTTATATTCATTATTGCCATCTAATCCATAAATAACTGTAGGGTACTTCTTATAGATGAGGAAATGGTGACAGAGCAGGTTATAAGTACTATCCCCAAGGTCACACAGTTGGGATTCAAACCTAAGCAATTTGACTCCAGATTGGTTGTGCATAGTTGTACAAAGCACATGGCACCAGACCACGTCAGGGGATTGGGCTGTACCAAAGTAAGCCTTACAGGGCTGCATCAGCCCAGTGTAAGGGCTTTTTGGTGTAAATCTCATGCCCAGTGGGCACTGCTGTACAGTTTTAAAAAGGCACTGCCTTTAGACTGGCTGCCAATTTATGGAAGGCACCCCATCTGGGGTAGTGCATCACAAAAGCCACCTTTTTTATGCCCTCTCCTGGCTAATAATTGACCAGAGGGTGCTTCCTCTTGGTTGGCATATTCCACAAAGGCTCTGCTTCCTCTGATATTGCCCCAGTTTCCTGGTCCCCAATGTCACTTTACTTCCTTGCTACTGGAAAACCAAACTTTCTTAAAGCACACATCTAAGCATGTCAGTCTCATACTCAAAATCCTTCAATAGTTCTCCATAGCCCTCAGGGTAAAGTTCAGACCCTGACTGATCCTTCTGTAATCACATATACCCTGTCACTCTTTCTTGCACCATACTCTGTAGCCTGAAAACTAACTAACTAACTAACTTCCTTCTTTCTTTCCTTCCTTCCTCCCTCCCTCCCTCCCTCCCTCCTTCCTTCCTTCCTTCCTTCCTTCCTTCCTTCCTTTTCAGGGCCTCCCTCTGTCACCCAGGCTGAAGGGCAGTGGCTCGATCTCTGCTCACTGCAACCTCCACCTCCAGGGTTCAAGTGATTCTCCTGCCTCAGCCTTCCGAGTAGCTGTGACCACAGGCAGGTGCCACCATGCCCAGCTATTTTTTTTTAAATTTGTAGAGGTGAGGTCATGCTGTGCTGCCCAGGCTAGAACTGCTTTCTGTTTCCTCAGTATTCCATGTTCTTTCTCTTGACTCTATTACTTGGTAGAGAGGCCCTCTGTCTACAATACCAGTCTCTTTTTCCAACAAGCTTGGCTTACTCATTGCAACAATGGGCATGCAGTACTTTTGTAATCAAATAACTACTCTAAGAGCCACCTTTCCTGGTCAACCATTCCTCAACCACCCTCCTCAAATCAGTCTGATTTTGAGACTCCTCTGTGTGTCCAGAGCAACCCAAGCTTCCTTCTGTCACTCTGGATTGTATCAATCTCTTTACCTATTTGTCTCCTCCATTAGACTGAGCTCCTAGAAAGCGTTCTCCTTCCCCACTCCAACACACACGTAGTTTTCTTTCCCTTTTTATCATGAAAATCTTCAAATGTTCAGAAAAGTAAAGGGAATAGTGTAATTAATACTATATACTTTAGTACTCAGGTTTAACATTTGTTAGCATTTTGACATATTTGCTTCAAATATAGATTTTTCACTAAGGTATTCAAAGTAAATTACAAATGTCATCACACTTCAATACAAAATGTATCTATGCATCTCTTTAAAATGATATTTTCTTACTTAACCATAATACCATTAACTTATGAAAAAATTAACATTAATTTCTTGTATCATCTAATACCTAATGTGACTTTAATAATGTATATATCCCCAGTGCCTAGCACAGTTCCTGACAATAGTAATAAATGTTTGAATGAATAAATTTCTGTGTAACAACAAATGAGAGACAGCAAAAGCATATGTATTTACTCAAAAGTATTGAGGTTTTAAAGGTAACTTTTTCAAAATTATAATGTGTTTTAATTTGCAGATGAAGACACAAAAATGAGAGCAAAGACAGCTAAGAAAAAGGAAAAGAAACACAGATGGCCAGATTTTTTCCTTTAATTTTTATTATGGAAAAGATCAAATGTGTATAAACATACATAGAATGGTATAATGATCCCTCAGGCACATAGCACCCAGCTTGAACAATTAACAACTTGTGGGAAATTGCCACTGCCCCCTAATTAATTTGAAACCAATCCCAGGTATAATGTCATTTATCAACAATCAGCATGTTTCTCTAAAAGATAGTGTATTAGTCTGTTTTCACACTGCTATAAAGACATACTTGAGACTGGGTAATTTATAAAGAAAAGAGGTGTAATCGGTTCATAGTTCTGCATGGCGTGGGAGGCCTCAGGAAATTTACAATCATGGCGGAAGCCAAAGGGGAAGCAAGGCACATCTGACATGGGAGCAGGAGAGAGAGTGAGACGGGGGAAGCACCAGACACTTAACAGACAACCAAATCTCATGAAAACTCACTCAGTATCATGACAACAGCATGGGAGAAACCCATCCATTCAATTACCTCCCAACAGACCCCTCCCTCGACATGTGGAGATTACAATACAAGATGCGATTTGGGTGAGGACAGAGCCATACCATATCAGATGCACATTCTTTTTCTAAAAACATAACTACAATACCATTATCATGCCTAAAAAAATTAACAATAACTCCTCAACTCTCATCACACTCCATTTTTAAATTTTTGTTGCTTTCTAGCCTGGCAGTTTCACATGAGGAAGACAGCATAAAGAAACCAAGGTCTGACTGCTTCTTTTTGATGAGAATATGAATCAGGGAACTACCTCCTCCCTCTTGCTTCTCCTAGCACTAAACAAAAGGTTCCCTTTTTGTGTTTTTATCATCAGGAACCAGGGTCCTTTCAAGGAGGTTGAATGAGACAAAATACATTTAAACACATGATTGTCAGCTTCTGAGCTGGAGAATATGCAACGATATGCCTTCTGGGCTGGCGATGGAAGAGAAAAGGGAGAACGGCCTCATTCTGGCTTTGGTGGAGTCTCCTCTTGTGTTTCATTTGATGCAGAGGACCTTTGGGCCAGAGTGGTTCCTATTTCCCTATGTCCTCCACAGAAAGGGAGGACAGTGAACAGAATTTGGAATATACTAGATAGATGTTTGGCTGCCACCTTCCCATAGAGCCCTATGAGTAGCTTCTTAGGAAGATTTCTTTAGACTACAGGGTTGTGTCTGAGCTCTTCAGCACAAATGGAGACGGGCCCTGTCTTGAAACACTGTTCTTTTACTAGGGACTTTCCCCACCCCCATTTTGCATATGTATGTATGTGAGATGTACAGGGCCTATTGGTGATTGAGGAATGTCAGCTCATAAAATGAGGCTTCCTTGTAATTCTGTTTAAATGACTTTTCCTTTGAAATTCTTATCCATACCTTATTTGGCACACAAAACAGATATACAGTTGACCCTTGAACAACGCAGGTTAGAGCTGCATTTGTCCACTTACATGTGGATTTTTTTCAATAGAGTTGCCCCCGCCCCNGAATATACTAGATAGATGTTTGGCTGCCACCTTCCCATAGAGCCCTATGAGTAGCTTCTTAGGAAGATTTCTTTAGACTACAGGGTTGTGTCTGAGCTCTTCAGCACAAATGGAGACGGGCCCTGTCTTGAAACACTGTTCTTTTACTAGGGACTTTCCCCACCCCCATTTTGCATATGTATGTATGTGAGATGTACAGGGCCTATTGGTGATTGAGGAATGTCAGCTCATAAAATGAGGCTTCCTTGTAATTCTGTTTAAATGACTTTTCCTTTGAAATTCTTATCCATACCTTATTTGGCACACAAAACAGATATACAGTTGACCCTTGAACAACGCAGGTTAGAGCTGCATTTGTCCACTTACATGTGGATTTTTTTCAATAGAGTTGCCCCCGCCCCTCCCCCGCCATATCCATAGGTTTCACACCTGCAACCAAATGCAGATCGAAAATACAGTATTCGTGGGATGCAAAACCTGCAGATAGGTAAGGCCAACTTTTTGTATACTTGGATTCTGCAGGGCCAAATGTAGGGCTTGAGTATGCATGGATTTTGGTATCTGCAGGGGTCCTGGGAACCAATGTTTACAAGGAATTCACAGCTTTGTTTTAATATAAAATGTGCCTTATAAAAAATGGTGCACTGACTTTTTTGTTTATTCAATTCATTTAACAGACATTTGGTGAACTGCACTTGAGGATGTGCCATGCAGAATTTGAATCTGGCAGAAAAATATTTTGGAAAAATTTGTAAAAAACAGGCCTAAGAAAATGGAGACCACAAATGAATGCTGATGACAGGGGCCTATACCAGGCCAAACAAAGTCAGGGCAAAGCAAGGCATAGACAGAGGAGGCAAGGACAGCATGGGAAGCCTGGATATTCTAGGCTGCAGTGGCACTACAAGAACCCAACTCCAATTGGGCTCCTGAACAAGGATGGCATTATAGGGCCCATCCAAGATTTCGATGACAGGGAGATCGATGGCAATGGGTGACAAATATCGAAAATCTAAAGCCTTCTGATATCTTCTCTACTTGATCTTCCTAATCTTAAACCAAACCTTCAAAGGGAGAAAGAGAATTGGTTCAGTATATTTAACAGTTCATATCTTAATAGAAAAATATAACATGCAAATCTATGTGCTATTGAAATTTTAAACCACAATGGGAGAGACTATTATGTTATTACTAAAATATCTTAGGAAAGTTAACACTGCAAACCTTCCCTTCAGCTCACCCTTAGTGAGAATAGACTATTTGCCAAGCTCTGGACTAGGCCTCTGGCTTTGTTTTGTAAACCAAAAAGTATCTGAGAGAGGTCTCAATCAATTTAGAAAATTTATCTTGCCAAGGTTAAGTATGCACCTGTGACACAGCCTCAGGAGATCCTCACGACATATACCCAAGGTGGTCGGGGCACAGCTTGGTTTTATACCTTTTAGGGAGACATGAGACCAATCAATATATGTAAGATACACATTGGTTCAGTCCAAAAAGGCAGGACAACTCGAAGTGGGGAGGGGACTTCCAGGTCATAGGTAGAGACAAATGGTTGCATTCTTTTGAGTTTCTGATTATTCTTTCACTGAATACACAATTTACAGGAATATTCACTTATCCCTTAGTCTAGCTTAGTCAAACAATAGGACAAAGGAAGCAATCAGATATCCTTTAGTCTCACGTGAGGAGAGGAATGACTTTGAGTTCTGTCTGTTCACAAGGAATTTCCTTGTGAGCAAATTGTGAGGGAGGTACATAGCTTTTTAAGAAATCTTTGTAGTTATTTTATTTAGGAATAGAACAGTAGGCAGGTTTGTCCTGTCCAGCTTGACCTTTCCCAGCTTGACTTTTCCCTTTGGCTTAGTGATTTTGGGGTCCCGATATATATTTTGTTTTTACATTCCCCCCACCCTGTTTTAAAAATCTTTCAGAGAAAGCATTTTAGAAGAAAATGAGTCCTCTAGTCTTAGGTTTGTCTGATCTCTCATGGCTACGATGCTTTATTCCTAGATGAGTAGGTCCCATGTTATTAGAAAAGCTCATGTTTAGCAGGTTGTAAAGTCTCATGTCCTATGAAGAGAAAACGGGGAGGAAGGGAGAAAAGCAACAACAAACAAGCAAGAACAATCCTGGAAAATCTATATAGGCCATATTACTCTGAAGTCCATGCATCAGTAGGCAGGTATGAAAGTGGTTTATGTATGTAAATAGGTTGCTGTTATTTTCTTCTGAAGTTGTCTAGCTTCAGTTTGCAGGGCTTGAAGAAAGCACAGCTTAATTTTTCGTGATTTTAAATGAGGAAAAATGGGGAAGAAGGGAAAGGAAAGAAGGACAATTTGAAAACATCATCTTGGAGACTTGTAGCCAGGAAAAATTTTAGAATTCAGTCTAAACTATAGAAAATAGTAAAAATTGAAAAGTTGAAAACTAGGCAAGACTGGAATCTAACAGGTATACTATAGTTTATTTTGAAACTTTTTTTTTCTCTCTCTAGTCCTGTTTTCACTAAAGACAAATCATAGGACAAATTCATTTGCAAAATAAGTTTTAGTCTTATGGCTGGAGTATTTGCATAAAGTCAGCAAGAATAATTATTTGTCATATAGTCTTCTCTTTTTTAAAAATTGGCTTTGCTGGAACTTTATTCCACAAGGAATCTCAAATTCAACTTGAATGCCTTAAGCCCAACCTGTGCCTGCAAATACTTGTATTAATTGGGTGAATTCCTCACCTCAAGGTCCCAAGAAAACTTGGGTCTCCTGGGCCTGTCAGAAAGTGGCATTCTTTACTTACCACATGTTAGGAGACTGTACAGGGACTGTGTAGATAAGGTATGAGGATAGCTTTTACAAGGGGCTTTTATTGGCCCTGTAAGTCAACTTCGATTTCTTAAAGGAATCTGTATCCGAAAGTATGTTATTCCTGTCAATACCTTGGTAAAATAACCAGTTTTTCCAGTTGTGTCCTGTTACAAAAGAAAATAGATTCGTATTGCACTTATGCAAATAACTATATTGCTGTAAGTTAAGAATATGCACAACTAGTTTCCAAATTTTGGAGAGATCAGGTAGAGAGAAATATGCTCTAAATTTTGTTTATACGAGTATACTTAAGTGTTAAAAGCTGTAAATAGCTCTAAAGAAAAGTTTTCTTGGCTCTGATAAACAAAGGATGAGCAACATTTTGAGCAAAAGTCATAATTATTTCAGTTTTCTATTAGTTCAGTCTATGCAATTAACTCCTGTTCTGCTTGATAATCATGAACATTTCAGCTCTCCATGGGAGCCTTGGAAGTTTTTCCTCTATTCTAGTGTCACAGTCTCCAAAGTTATCAGAAATGTGCATTCAAGAGCACCTGTCAGAGTCCTATGCTGATTATAAAACCACCTTTTGAAAAGGATGAAAGTGGCCGGGCGCAGTGGCTCACGCCTGTGATCCCAGCACTTTGAGAGGCCGAGGCAGGTGGATCACAAGGTCAGGAGATTGAGACCATCCTGGCTAACATGGTGAAACCCCATCTGTACTAAAAATACAAAAAAATAAATAAATTAGCCAGGTGTGGTGGTGGGCGCCTGTAGTCCCAGCTAATTGGGAGGCTGAGGCAGGCAGGAGAATGGCATGAACTCAGGAGGTGGAGCTTGCAGTGAGCCAAGATCGCACCACTGCACTCCAGCCTGGGCAACAGAGTGAGACTCCATCTAACAAAAAAAAA
>NW_016812816.1:9575-23491 GCF_001698545.2 Rhinopithecus bieti
AAAAAAAAAAAAAAAAAACCTCTTATTTCCTGGTTTCTTTTATCTTGTTTTACATATAACCTTTAAATAAGCTTTCAGTTAGACAAAAGTAATTCATATTTAAATAAAAGCACACTTTCTTTTTTTAGAAAGAATGTTTTCCTATTATATTATATTTTTTATTGGAAAATACCCATTTAATGAAATATCTATTATTTAGTTTAATATAAATTTAGATTCTAAATTATGACAAATTTGTCTATAAGTATCTCATTATATTTACCTAATTTATTTTAATTGTTTACCTAGATTATTTATGAAAACTGTGATAGTCATCATTTAAAATTATTTCCCTGTCAAGCATTTTATAGCCTGTGAATTTCAGGTGTTTAAGTAAGAACCTTAAGATTAAATATATGGTTATCTTACTAAATAATCCAAAATTTAGCTGTTTACATTAAAGCAGTATTAACATCTTATTTATCAAGAATTACACAAGCAAATATCATTCTGTTTTGAACTGGGTTTATAGTTTAACCCTTATGCCAAATTTTGACACCTTATAGTGTTTGGCAGGGATAAGTATGAAATCTCTTGATTTGTAAGTGCAAACAAAAATGTATGCCGACAATTCTTAAGACATTTCTGATATTATTTTACCAATAATTGTAAAGCTAGCTTATTAAAGATTTTAAGTCACATGAACTTGAAAAGCATTTGGGCTTATTTAATTTATGAGTACTACTTAGCTTTAAGCCAATTTGGTACCTTGTGACCAAAAATACATAATAAAATGCGTGCATGTACATATAAACACACACATACACACTCATACAAAGATCCTATAGCTTTTAATTCAGAACTCTAGCCATGAAATAGTAATACAAACTCACCAGTTTGCAAACAATAGCAAAAAAAATGGTTGGATGCAAACGGTGAATTTTATCTCAGTAGAAAAGTAACAGCAGACTTAAAGCAGGTAGAAAAGAAAGCTCCCACTCATCACCCAGGGGTGCCTTTCAGCTGGGAGGAGCAAAATGCCCTTTCATTTCGGAGCTGAGGAAAGTCAGTCTCTCATTTATCTATGAAAACAACAGTTCAGTTCCTCATGCAAATGTGCAGACAAGTCAATTGAGATTAATTTCAGGATGAAAGGCAACTAAGAAGACAGTTTAGAATGAACCTCTGAACTAGAATTATGATCCTAAACAGTTTCCTAGGAGGAAAAAAACTCAGCTGAGAACAGTTCCTGTAAACTGTCCTCAGCCACTCTTAACTTTGTAGCTCTCATTTGCCATTACATATGCCAAGGTCAAATCCTCTTACAGTACAAGGTAATCTCTAGTACTGCCAAAAGCCAAAGAGGTCAGGTAATGCAATACAGGAGAACAGAGCTTTAGACCTACAAAGAATCTGCCCATGACTCTTGAAACTCTACAAAGAAAACAGAACACTCCAAAGAGGCATGAATAGTGCCTTCGTTTTGAGTTCTTTGAGGGGTTTGACTCATTAGAAGCCTTCTCTAGATTTTTTCTTGGTCGACGATGGCAAAGGGGAAGGAGGAATAGGGTGAAAGAAAAGTAAGACAGGAAGCAGACACAGAAACTAAACACTTTTTTTCTTTTTCTTTTTCTTTTTGCAGCTGCAAGGAGTTTTAGCCAATTCAGAGGCCTTGTTCCCCACAATTTGGAATTCTCATTCAGATTTGACCAAACTGGGTAGAGTTGGTCAAATCTGATGGGAGAAAGACCGAAACAATAACAAAAAAACCGCAACAGTATGATCACTGAGTATTCTAATGGTAAAGAGAAATTAAGACCAGCTGGTTGTCAATTTTAACCTTTAGTTATTAAGGAGAATTTCCAAGACAAAAAAAAAATCAGTTATTTATGTAGAAATGGGTCTCAGACTGAAGACTGCTCTCTACCATCCTAGCAGTGGGAAGAAACTCAAACTTGCCGTCCTTGTTGGAAGCAAGCTCAAACTCCAGAAAGGAGTTGCCTGCTTTCCATCGTCATGGAAGCAGGAAAACTTGCCTGCCTTGTTGGAAGCAAGTAAAACTCCAGAGAAGGAGTTGTACAGCAAAATATACTTCAGATCTCAATGAAATTTTGGGAGATCAGGGATTCTCTGGAGGGAGGGGAGCTCCCAGGCCTCAGGAAATTGTCCTATTGGTTTGAGCTATAAAGATAGCTCAAGTTGGTACCAAGTACCAACAGGAGATTTGCCAAAGGTCAGGGCCACCTCCACTGAGTCCCTTCGTGGTCACCAATTTGTAAACCAAAAAGTATCTGAGACAAGTCTCAGTCAATTGAGAAAATTTATTTTGCCAAGTGTCAGGTCCAGGGGCAGGTTCCAGCCCATGCTGAGGTCGAAAGGAAGTAGGTGGATTGGTGGCAGATAGCTGAAAGAACACTCGGGTCAAGGGAGTGGGGGGCATAGGCAGGTGAAAGATGGTTTTATTCAGCAGCTCTCTTACACTGTCTGTCTCTGTCTTCGCTAACTGCTGCAGCAACTCCCACGCACAGCCGCACGGCCAGCTCTCCCTTCAGGGTCAGCAGCTTAACTCTTTCCCTCTGGGTACAAGCAAGCCAAACTGTGTCCTGGCTTCCTGCTGTCCATCTGCAAGACAGCTCTGGCTCTCTCTCTTTTTCTAGGTGCATCTGTACAGCGTCAGCAGGGTAGTTGTACCTTTTGCAGACAATAGTGGCTCTGAGCTGGGTGATGAGCCTTCCCTTGTAATGGCTACATGGCTGTGATTATATAACAAGTGGAGTTATGTGCCTGTATGCCAAACTTGTTGAGTCATGCAGGATGTTTACCTCAGCCTATGTCTGCCTGGCTTCAGTGCAGCCATGTTCCTTACACCAAGGTTAAGGATGCGCCTGTGACACAGCCTCAGTATGTCCTGACAACATGTGCTCAAGGTGGTTGGGATACAGCTTGGTTTTACGTGTTTTAGGGAGACATGAGACATCGATTAATATATGTAAGATGTACATTGGTTTGGTCCAGAAAGGTGGGACAACTCGAAGCAGGGAGGGGGCATCCAGGTCATAGGTAAATAAGAGACAAATGGTTGCATTCTTTTGAGTTTCTGATTAGCCTTTCACTGAATGCACAATTTACAGGAATAGTCACTTATGCCTTAGTCTGGCTTAGTGAAACAATAGGGCAAAGGAAGCAATCAGATATGCATTTGTTGCACAGGAACAGAGGGATGACTTTGAGTTCTGTCTGTCCTTTGTCCATAAGGATTTTCCTTATGGGCAAATTATGAGAGAGGTATGTAGCTTTTGAACAAATCTTTGTAACTATCTTATTTAGGAATAGAATGAGAGGCAGGTTTGTCTGATACAGTTTCCAGCTTGACTTTTCCCTTTGGCTTAGTGATTTGGGGGTTCCGAGATTTATTTTCCTTTCAAAGTTTCTACCCACTTTTAATACTCTTTCATTTTTTTCCAAGTCTTGGATGCAAACCTAGCTAATGAATTGCACTGTGTCCTTTCTGTTAATGCTATGCTTGGTAACAGAATAAAGAAATATTAGTGTCTTGACAACTCACTATCAGCTGTCCAACTGTTCTGCCCCTCCTTACTACAAATAGTGTCACTCTGGTCATGGGAGAAGCTAAGCATCATAAAAACTGAATCTTTTAAAAGTCATATTGAGGGAAATAGTCCTGTGATATTATAATATATTAGATCTTTGTCCCTGGTTCCCATCACAAAGCTCCTAAAACCCTTGAAATTTCCTGACAAATAGAATTATCTTTTTATTTATAATGTGTCCCTTTGGATTACATCTGAGTTTATGCTAATGATATAACTCAGAGTGTGCCTCCTAGGTAGCCCAGGATAGGGCCAGTCACCTGAAAAAACAGGTAATAGAGGATTAGAGGATTGGCAAGTTGGAACTTTCAGCCTCACCCACCAACATCCAGGAAAGGCGGGAAAGCAGGGCTAAGGGATGAGTTCTATAAAAACTTTTTTTAGTAAGTTTTTTTTCTAGGCATAGTGGCTCATGCCTGTAATTCCAGCACTTTGGAAAGCTAAGGTAGAAGTATTGCTTCAGGGCAGGATTTCAAGTTCAGCCTGGGTAACATAGCAAGACCCCATCTCTACAAGAAAATTTTTTTTTTTAATTATCGATGCATGATGATGCATACCTGTAGTCCTAGCTACTCGGGAGGCTGAGGTGGGAGGATCGCTTGACCCCAGGAGTTCATGGCTGCAGTGAACTATGATCAGGTCACTGCACTGAAGCCTGGGTCACAGAGTGATACCCTGTCTCTAAAAATAATAATAAAACATAAAATGAAGTATTTTCATTGACATGATTTTGTACACATTTATAGGGTATAATGTGGTGTGTGTGTGTTTGGAAGATAGGGTCTCCACTCTGTTGCCCTCACTGGAGTACAGTCGCTTGATTATAACTCACAGCAGCCTTGGACTCCTGAGCTCAATGGATTCTCCTGCCCCAGCCTTCTAAGTAGTTAGGACTACAGGTACACACCACCATGCCCAACTAATTTTTAAAATTTTTTTGTAGAAATGGAGTATCACTATGATGCCTAGGCTTGTCGCAAACTCCTGGCCTCAAGCGATCCTCCTGCCTTGATCTCACAAAGTGTCAGGACTACAGGTATGAGCCACTGCACCCAGCCTAATGTAACTTTTTTTTTTTTTTTTTTTTTGAGACGGAGTCTTCGCTCTGTCGCCCAGGCTGGAGTGCAGTGGCCGGATCTCAGCTCACTGCAAGCTCTGCCTCCCGGGTTTACGCCATTCTCCTGCCTCAGCCTCCCGAGTAGCTGGGACTACAGTCGCCGCCACCTCACCCAGCTAGTTTTTTGTATTTTTTAGTAGAGACGGGGGTTTCACCATGTTAGCCAGGATGGTCTCGATCTCCTGACCTTGTGATCCGCCTGTCTCGGCCTCCCAAAGTGCTGGGATTACAGGCTTGAGCCACCGCGTCCGGGCTGTAATTTTGTTTTGATACATGTATACATTGTGTAATGATCAAATGATCAGAGTAATTAGCATATCCATCACCTCAAACATGTATTATTTCTTTGTGATAGGAACATATAAATCCTCTCTTCTAACTATTTTGAGATCTACAACACCTTGTTGTTTACTGTAGTCACCCTACTGTGCTATAGGACACCAGAACTATAAAAACTCTTGAACAATGAGATTTGATGAGCTTCCAGATTGCTGAACACACAGAGGTGCCTGGAAGGTTATACACCTAGAGAGAGAGTAGAAGCTCTGTACCCTTCTCCTGATAGCTTGCCCTATGCATCTTTTCCATTTGGTTGTTATTCTGTATCCTTTATAATAAGCTAGTAAATGTAAGTAAGTGTTTCTGAGTCTTGTGAGCCACTCTAACAAATTAATTGAACCTGAGGAGGGGATTATAGGACCCTGCAATTTATACCCAGGGAGTCAGAAGTGGCAATCTAGTGCTTGTGACTGGCATCTGAAATGGGAGTCGCAATCTCATTGGACTGAGCCATTAACCCATAGGATCTAACACTATCTCCAGGTAGACAGTGTCAGAATTGAATTAAATCATAAGACACCCAGTTGGTGTTCACTGGAGAATCTGATGTCAAAAGTGTTTTGTGCTGAGTATTAACTGTGTGTGAAAGTAGAGGAAAAAAACCATTTGCTTTTTTTTTTTTTTTTCTTGACACAGGATCTTGCTCTGTTGTCCAGGCTGCAGTGCAGTGGTACAGTCATGGCTCACTGCAGTCCTGATCTCCTACCTCAGCCTCCAGAGTAGCTGGGAATACGGGTGCACACCACCACACGCAGCTAATTTTTAAATTTTTTTGTAGAGACAGGGACTCACTATGCTGCCCAGACGTCTTGAACGCCTGGGCTCAAGAGAGCCTCTTGCCTCAGCCTCCCAAAATGCTGGGATTGCAGGCATAAACCACCATAGCCAGCCATTTTTTTTAAGACAGCTGGCTGGCTAGTTACCTAGCTGGCTATCTATCTCTAATTATTTATTACTCATTTATTTATTTATCTATCATTCTATCAGTTTGTCTATGTATTTACTTATCTACCTGTGTATTTATTTATTTAGAGATGGGAGTCACTGTGTTGCTCAGACTGGTGTCAAACTCCTGGTCTCAAGCAATTATTTCACCTCAGCCTCCTAAGTGTCTGGGATCACAGGCTCCAGTCACCATGTCTGGCTACACTGGATTTTTAGACAGAAGGTTTGCTTCAAGTATGATTAAGGGGTAATTCATTCTCTGTAACCTCTTGAGAATTAAAAAGATTTTATGGCAATGGAGGCCTGATAATGGGGCCAAGGGTATTTGTGGCTTGTCTTACGGGACACAAGAGTTGCTGAAGCCCTGGATACTGCCTTGTTATTTTAGCCTTTAATGCTAAGGAAAGGTGCTAAGGAAAGGTTAGCCTAACTAGGTTCAAATTCATTAGAACTCAAGATTTCTGCCCAGCCAGTAGTTTGGAGAAGAGGTATACCATTGTCAATCCTGCATACTCCAATCCAACCCCACCCTCCCAACCTTCTTGGGTTCAGGACACTGTCAGCTAACCCTGTTCTAGCTTACAGGTTCAGGATTCTGGACAGAGACTGATGTTGCCAAGTGGTGGGGCAGCTGAGGCCCTGCTAGCCCCAGTCCAAAACTAGGAGATCCCATTCCCATTGGAACAGGAATTAAAATAAATTAAAGAGTGTGTAAGCAGAAATTCAGTTGTATGTAAGAAAACCCAGTTCCCTCTGAGAAAGAGAAAGAGCTGGAATCCTTTAAAAACTAACTGCCTATTTTTCTGTGGCTAGTGAGCTTTATCTCTCCTCCCTTCCCAAGCATTGTGAATACCCCGATTCCCTAGCTGTGCAGCTGCAAGGTCACTAGACAGATAAATAAACTCAAGTCACAAAACATGTTTTTCCTTAAAAAGTAAGAAATGATGTAATGCATGTCTCAGTTGAATAACTGCCTTTGTTTCTCGCTTCCATCTGCACAGATCTCCCCCCACCCCACAAAATGCTTTAAAAGGTAACTTAACTCTTTGTTCGGGGCTCAGTCCTTTGGATGTTAATCCGACTGGGCTGGTGTACCTAAATAATTAATAAATATCCCCCTGAACCCCATCAGTCTCTCTGATTCCTTAAAATTCCCACTACACCATCACCAATTTCTAAGGCAGGAAAGTAGAACTGATGGCAGCGGCTGCTGCCATCATGCTGGCTGCAGCAGGGAGGCGTGGCTGGGGCTGCACACTCCATGGACCTGGTGGGAGCCCCACCCCTTCCAAGTTGGGGAGGGAACGTCCCAGGTGCCACTGCAGTCACCCAAACTTCAGCTATAGACCTGGGCCTCCAGCCCCAGGGATCAGGCAGGAGCCCCCACCCTACTGGGCTGCAGATCTGATTGTCCCTGTGCTCTTCGAGGGAGTCAGGAGCAGGCAGGATCCCTGTCCTCCTGAGTGCAACTATAACTGCCCAATCCATGGCTGCAGACCCAGGCCTCTGGCTCCACGGAGTGGGCAGGAGCCAGGGACAAGTGGGAGCCCCACCCTTTCCTAGTTGGTGGGGTAGGAGCTCCTCAGGTGCATCTGTAGCCGCCCTCCCAGGTGCAGGACACGGGCATCTGTGCAGCTTGCATCCTCGGGGGCCAGGAAGCCCCCCCACCACAGGCTCAGGGGTGTCTGCTCCCACTGCCTGGTCTCTTTTCCCTCAGGCACCTGCTCTGATCTCATCTCAGAGAGGGGTTGGGGCCGAGCCGGAGGTGCTGTCACAGCTCAGAGGATGTGTGTTGGCTCAGGGCAGCGCTGACACACCAGTGCCCTGCCGCCTTGGCCCCCTCCAGAATTTGAGTGCCCATGAACATGAGAGAGGAAGCTGAGGGGTGCTGAGGACAGCTCGACTCTGGCCTGCAAGTGCCCCTTGGTGCAAGCAGCCTGGGCGCCGTGGACTGCTGCAGGAGGCAGACAGGCTCCTGGGTGGAAGAGGGCAGGTCCCCAGTAAGACCCCACCTTCAGGCCAGGCGGCCAGTCCTGCCACCTGGAGTGAGGACCTGTGGTGCCTTTTCTGGGCCCACCCATGGCTGCCCATGGACCAATCAGCACACACTTCCTCCCCCTCTGAGGTCCATAGAAGTCCTGGGCTCAGCCACAGCAGGGCAGAGGATGGAGAGATGGGATGACCTGCTTACAGAGAGGAGCTACTCACTGTGGTTCTCCTCTGAGCTGTTCTAACACTTAATAAAACTCCTCTTCCTCCTTGTTCACCCTTCACTTGTTTGCATACCTCATTCTTCCTGGATGCAGGACAAGAACTCAGGTGCCTCTTCCATCTTGTTCACTCTTCACTTGTCTGCATACCTCATTCTTCCTGGACACAGGATAAGAACTAGGGCAAAGATGTCACCAGCCACAGAGGTTTCTGGCCAGAAAACTGACACCCCAAAGATCCCATAACAGAACTAGCCATTTTAATGCAAAGTCAACATCAATGTGGATGTGGGGGGTCACAGAAAAGGCTTTTTCTTAAGTGCCTGGCAACTACTAAAAAACAGAACAAAACAACCATGTCAGTTAGGCTTTACTCTCCACTCAGCATCCTAGTTAATGGAGTTAACATTGTATTTAATCCTTTTGGAAGTTCTCAGTCTGCAAATTTTGACACTACAGGCCTTTTCTCCCTGCCTGACTCCTCACTTTCACTCTCCTATTTTAGGATTTAGGATCCTTTCTCTGCATGAATATAGTCTAAAGAAGGCTAGTGTAATGGAGCTCATTTTGGGCATGTTCAAGTCTATTGTCAAATCTCCCTAAATAGTCAAACCCCAAAGTGGGCTAACTGTTGTATGGGCCAATATTAGTTCCCTATTCCCAGTACTGATTACATAAAACAGTTCTATTGTATTTGCAAATAAGAGAAAGGGAGAAAACGTCTAGGAAGAATTTCTTGGGGGAAGTTCTTGCCTTAGAATTTGGAAATAGATGAGAACATTTTCTTTCTCTTGTTTCTTGTGGCTCCTTTTCCTTTTCAGAATTCCACTAAGAGACCACTATGTAAACCAGAAAAGCAACTCACCAAACCTTGTCTTTCATTTCCTCTGAGCTTTCCTTGCCTCCTGAGACAGTGGAAGTTTCTTTCATCCTCCCAACCTGATTGTGGGAGTCAGTCAAGACTGACTGTGAGCCCTACCTGTGGTGTTAGGATGACAGCACTCAGGGGCTGCTTTTTTTGGACAATCCACCATCAGATCTGAGCATGTTTCCATTACTGCGTTTCTCTCTCTCTCTCTCTCTCTCTCTCTCTCTCTCTCTCTCTCTCTCTGCAGCAAAACTAACAATAAACTCATCTTGATGTTTTTTCCCTGACAATAGTTCTTTGACACTACTTTAGGTTTTCCACGGTCTCAAGTAGTCAACTTTTGATCTCATGACCTGCAAATAAGTCTTCACTGCTGGAGAAAGTGGAAGAGTATTTCAAATTAACAGAGGTTCGAATCAACCCTGAATTGACAGCCATCCTACCACCACTAAACAAATTCTGCAAAACCCACCTCTTCATAATTGTACCACCAAAAGGGAAAAACAATTCCTTAGATATTAGAAATTCCTCAAGAGAGTGTTCATTTATGCATTTGATAGTTTCATAATGTTGAGTTTGTATGGCAGCTACAAGGTATATTTTGACTGTATATAATTCTCTAATATTTCCATCCTCTTTCTGTCTGGAATTTTATTTGTTTTTGTGTTTTTTTGTCATATATATGTATGTATGTATGTATGTATGTATGTATTTAAGTTCTGGGATACATGTGCATGGAATTTTATTTGTAACTGTTCTTTGTGTTTTTTAGACAAATCTAAAGATGCCACTCCCTATGTTGCTTTACCAAATGCTTAAGAACAACAGCAGGAGGACTTGGCTTTCATCTCCCTGCTTCAGTCTCATTGTAACTAAATGTACGTTAGTTTGTTTTGGGGGTGAATTACTTCCTCAAACCACTGCCTAAATATTTACAAAATCACTCATTTTAGCTCAGAGATTATGCTTGGTTTTAAATACTTCAAATAGTTAAGTACAATTGAGCCCTATTTATTCATTTATTTAGAGACAGAGTCTTGCTCTGTTGCCGAGGCTGGAGTGCAGTGGCATGATCTCAGCTCACTATAACCTCTGCCTCCCACGTTCAAGTAATTCTCCTGCCTTAGCCTCCCAAGTAGCTGGGATTACAGGTGCATGCCACCATGCCTGGCTGATTTTTGTATAATCCAGCTCCTCAGTGCATTAATTCGAATACTTCCAGCTCAGACTGAGTCCCAACATGAAGGTACACAGAAGACAGTAGTATTCTCCCTTAAGGAGGACTAACAGCCTCTGTATTTACTTTTCCCATTTCTACTCCTTAAAGCCCCCAAAGTTCAAAACTTATTTTCCAATCATGGAAAAGGCAATAAAAACACCACCGCCCTCCAAGTTCCCATCCAGGAGCTCCTGCATCACTGTGGGTACTGCTGCTACCTCATCCTCCCACTCCTCCCTGCTTCTCCTCTTCTTTCCCCTCTCAGAACTATCTTCCTGAATTGAATTCTTTTTTTTTTTCTGAGACAGGGTCTCACTCTGTCACTTTGGCTGGAGTGCGGTGGCACGATCTCAGCTCACTGCAGCCTCCACTTCCTGGGCTAGAGCAATTCTTGTGCCTAAGCCTCCTGAATAGCTGGGACTACAGGTGTGCACCACCATGCCCAGTTAATTTTTATGTTTTTAGTAGAGCTGGGGTTTCGCCATATTGGCCAGGCTGGTCTTGAATCTTGATCTCAAGTGATCCATCTGCCTTGGCCTCCCAAAGTACTGGGATTACAGGTGTGAGCTACCACACCTGGCCAAAATTGAATTATTGTTCCCCACTGAAGTGTCAAATAAATAAGAGCCAGGCTAGATTGAAGGCACTGTAGTTCTTTAAGAAGTGTTTTACGGGTACCCTAGGATGTGTTAATATTCTGAATATTAATAGCTCTTAACCATGGGTCCTATGCTTGACACTGTACATGAGTTTTTATCTGCACAACAACCACAATTGTCATCATCCCCATTTTAAAAGAAATTAAACCAGAGTGGAATAACTACCTCATGCATAAACAAGCCATGTCCCGCCTTGATGAATGAAGTGATTCTACTCACTGGACTTAACAGGATATGGCCCCTCATCTACTGGCAAGTTGGAATAGAAAAGGGCAAAGAGGCTGGGCCTGTTATATCAGGAAATACTCTTTGAGGGTATAAGGACATTTGATCAAACTGTCTCTTAGTTCCCTTTATCCTGGAGGACATTGATCATTTTTGTCATTAACAGTGTCTGGCACAGTAATTAAGAACTTTATTCATGTGAGCTATTACTATTATATGCATTGTTACTCCCATGTTATTGACAAAAACTATTTCTAACTCAAGAGACTCTTATCCAAGTCATCAGCTAGGAGTGAAAACTGAAACTGGATAGGGAGTATGGTTAGGCATTCAGTATAGTACATAACTCAAACAGAAAAGGTTTGAGCCAAGCCCCTGGGCCAGGAGCATGCAGATATATCCAGAAGATGGGGGAGTGCTGAGGGAGATCCACAGACTGTGTGTGTGATGAAAGGGACATTGGAGTATAGTAGGACATAGAGTTGAAAAGGAAGAAATCAAAATGTGGCTATGCTGTATAAAACTGGCAGATATGTATTCTATATGCCACTGGGAACCAGGAGATATTTTGAACAAAGCATTTATATAAGCCTATTCATGTTTTGGGAAGGAAACACAAGCTTTAGGGGTAGAAAAGAGGTGGAAGCTAAAGTTAGGAGTCTGATTAGAGGGAAAAGTATTGAATAACTCAAGTTTTTAATTAATATATAATGGTTGTACATATATTTCTGGGAGTACATATATTTTGATACATGCATACAATGTATAATAATCAAATAAGGGTCATTGGGGTATCCATCACCTCAAATATTTATCATTTACTTGTGTTGAAAACATTCCAAATCTTCTCTTGTAGCTATTTTGAGATATACAATAAATTATTGTTAACTATAGTCACTCTACTGTGCTATCAAACGCTAGAACTTTTTGCTTCTGACTGTAGTTTTGTACCCATTAACCAACTTCTCCTCATCCTCCCTCCCCCTACCCTTCCCAGCCTTTGGTAATCACTATTTTACTCTATACCTCCATGAGATCCTTTTTTTGTTTGTTTGTTTTCATATATGAGTGAGAACATGTAATATTTGTCTTTCTGTGCCTGGCTTATTTCACATAACACAATGCCCTTCAGTTCTATCTATGTTTCTGCAAATGAAAGTATTTATTTCATTTTTATGGCTGAATAATATTTTACTGTGTATACATACCACATTTTCTTTATTCATTTCTTGCTAGACACTTAGGTTGAATCCATATCTTGTCTATTATGAATAGTGCTGCAATAAATATGACAGTACAAATATCTCTTCAATATATTGATTTTCTTTCATGTGAATATATACACAACAGTGGGATTGTTGGATCATATGGTAGTTCTATTTTTTGTTTTTTGAGGAAACTTCATACTATTTTCATTAATGGCTATACTAATTTAAATTTCCATCTGCAGTGTGTAAGTGTTCTCCTTTCTCTGCGTCCTTACCAGTATTTGTTATTTTGTCTTATAATAGCCATTTTATCAGTTTTCTCAGGTTGAATATAATAGCCATTTAAATTGGGGTGAGATGATATCTTATTGTGGTTTTGATTTGCATTTCTCTGATTAGTGATGTTGAGCATTTTTCATATACCTGTTGGCCACTTGTATGTTTTCTTTTAAGAAATGCATATTCATTGTTAATGGCAAATCTAAAGAAAAGAAAAGAAATGTCTATTTAGATCATTTGCCCATTTTAATCAGATTTTTTTTTTTGCTATTGAGTTATTTGAGTTCCTTTTATATTTTGCATATTAACTCTTTATTGAATATATGGTTTGAAAATAATTTCTCTCACTCCATAGGTTGTCTCTTCACTCTATTGATTGTTTCCCTTGCTGTGCAGAAGCTTTTACCTGGATGTAATCCCATTTGTCTATTTTGCTTTTGTTGCCTGTGCTTTAGAGGTCTTACACAAAATATCTCTGCCAAGACCAATGTCTTGAATCATTTCTCAGCATTTTCTTCCAGTAGTTTTATAGTTTCAGGTCTTACATTTAAATCTTTATTTAAGAGATAGGGGTCTCACCATGTTGCACAGGCTGGACTTGAACTTCTGGGCTCAAGCAATCAGTCCTTCTGCCTCAGCCTCCCAAGTAATGGGACTACAGGCACACACCAGCATGCCTGGCTTTCTTTAATCCGTTTTGATTTTTGTATATAGTGAGAGTCAGGAGTCTAGTTTTATTCTTCTGCATATGGTTATCCAGTTTTCCCAGCATCATTTATTGAAGAAACTGTTCTTTCCCAATATGTGTTCTTGGCATCTTTATCAAAAATGAGTTGGCTGTAAATGTGCGGATTTATTTCTGGGTTCTTTATTCTGTTCCATTGGTCTGTGTGCCTGCATTTATGCCAGTAGTATGCTGTTTTGGGTTACTATGGCTTTATAGCATATTTTGAAGTCAGGTAGTGTGATGCTTCCAGCTTTGTTCTTTTTTTCTCAGGATTGTTGTGGCTATTTGGGGTCTTTTGTGGTTTCATATGAATTTTAGGATTGTTTTTTCTATTTCCATCAAGAATGTTGTTGGCACTTTGATAGGGATTGCAATCTGTAGATCACTTTGTATCATATTATATAGGTAGCAAGGGAAACAATCAATAGAGTGAAGAGACCACTGTAGATCACTTTGGATAGTATGGATATTTGAACAGTATTAATTCTTCCAATCCATGAGCATGAGATGTCTGGTTTTTTTTTTTTTTT
>NW_016812816.1:23917-31412 GCF_001698545.2 Rhinopithecus bieti
TTTTTTGTATCCTCTTCAATTTATTTCATCAGTGTTTCATAGTTTTCTTTGCAAGAGATCTTTCATTTCTGTGGTTAAATTTATTCCTAGGGTTTTTTTTTTTTGTAGCAATTATAAATGAGATCACTTTTTTGATTTATTTTTCCAATTGTTTGCTGTTGGCATATACAAATGCTACTGAGTTTCGTATGTCGGTTATGTATCTTGCAACTTTACTGAATTTGATTATCAATTCTAATAATTTTTGGTAGAGTTTAGGATTTTCCAGATATAAGATCATGTCATCAATGAACAAGGATAATTTAACTTCATCCTTTCCAAATTGGATGCCCTTTAAGTCTTTCTCTTGCCCAATTACTTTGGCTAGGACTTTCAGGACTATGTTTAATTAAAATAGTAAAATTGGTCATCCTTATCTTCTTTCAGTTCTTAGAGGAAAGACTGCCAATTTTCCCCAGAAAGACTACCAATTTTCCCCGTTCAGCATGATGTTAGCTGTGGGTTTGTCATATATGGCCTTTATTGTTTTGAGATATGTTCCTTCTATACCCAGTTTGTTGAGTTTTTGTCATGAAAAGATATTGAATTTTACTGAATGTTTTTTTCAGCATCTGTTGAAATCATCATGGACAAAAATGTCCTTAGTTTTCTTAATGTGATATAACACGTTTATTGATTTGTGTATGGTGAACCATTTTACATCCTTGCAGCAAATCCCACTTGATCATGGTGAATGATCTTTTTAATGTGATGTTGAACTTGGTTTGCTAGTATTTTATTGGGAATTTTTACATCTATGTTCATCAGGAATATTGGCCTGTAGTTTTGTTGTTGTTGTTGTTGTTATTGTTGTTGTATCTTTGTCTGGTTTTCCTGTCAGGGTAATGCTGGCCACATATAATGAATTTGGAAGTATTCCCTGCTGTTCAATTTTTTTTGGAATAATTTGAATAGAATTTATATTTGTTCTTAAAATGTTTGGTAGAATTCATTGTGGAAGCCATCTGCTCCTGGGTTTTTCTTTGATCAGAGATTTTTTATTACTGCTTTGATCTCATTACTTGTTACTGGTCTGTTCAGGCTTTCTATTTCTTATAGGTCGTATGTGTCCAAGAATTTAACTATCTTATAGGTTTTCCAGTTTGTTGGTATGTAGTTGGTCATAATGGTCTCTCATGATCCTTTACATTTCTGTGGTATTAGTTTTAATGTCTCCTTTTCCTTTCTGATTTTATTTATTTGGGTCTTCTCTCTTTTTTCTTACTTGGTCTACCTAAAGATTTGTCAATTTTGCTTGTTTATCCCTTTGGAAAACTATTTGTTTCATTGATCTTTTGTATTTTTTTATAATCTCAATTTCATTTATTTCTGTGCTGATCTTTATTATTTTCTCCCTTCCTTCCTTCCTTCCTTCCTTTCTTCCTTCCTTCCTTCCTTCCTTCCTCTCTTTCTCTCTTTCTCTCTTTCTTTTTGAGATAGAATCTTGCTCTGCTCCCCAGGCTGGAGTGCAGTGGTGCGATCATGGCTCACTGCAGCCTCAACCTCCTGGCTTAAACATTCCTCCTGCCTCAGCTGCCTAAGTAGCTGGGACTACAGGCACATGCCATCATTCCTGGCTAATTTTCAAACTTTTTTTGTAGACACAGTCTCACTTTGTTGCCCAGGTGGGTCTCAGACAATCATCCTGCCTCAGTCTCCCAAGGTGCTGTGATTAAAATGTGATTAAAACACCCAGCCTTGTTACATTCTTTCTACTAATTTAGGGTTTGATTTGTTCTTGCTTTTCTAGTTCCTGGAGGTGCATCATTAGGTTATTTGAAGTCTTTCTACTTTAAAAAAAAAATATTTTTGATTCTTGTGGGTATATAGTAGGTATATATATTTATGGGTACATGAGATGTGTGGATACAGGCATGCAGTATATAATAATCACATCATGGAGAATGGGGTATCCATCCCCTCAAGTGATTATTCTTTGTATTACAAACAATCCAACAATCCAATTATACTATTTTAGTTATTTTTAAATGTACAATTAAATTATTATTAACTATAGACATCCTGTTGTGCTATCAAATAGTAGGTGTCATTCATTCTAACTATTTTTTTGGTACCCATTAATCATCCCCGACTCCCCTACCACCCTTCCCAGCCTCTGGTAATCAACCTTCTACTACGTCCATGAGTTCAACTGTTTTGATCTTTAGATCCCACAAATAAGTTAGAAAATACAATGTTTGTCTTTCTGTGCCTAGTGCCCCCCAAAGCACTAGGATTACAGGTGTGGGCCTCTATGCCCAGCCCAAATGACTTTATTATTACATGTTCATATCCTTTTCTTTCAGATTGAATAACTCTCTCTAGCATTTTCTTGCAAGACACATCTGGTGATGATGAATTCATTCACCTTTTGTTTGTCTTAGAAAGTCTTTATCTCTCCTACATGTTTGAAGGATAGCTTTGTTGGGTGTATTATTCTCAGTTTTTGCCTTCAGCACTTTGAATATATCATCTCACTCTCTCCTGTCCTGTATCATTTCTGCTGAGAGTCTGTTGCCAGACAAATCAAAGTCCTTTATATGTTATTTGCTTTTATTTCTCTTGCTGCTTTTAGGATCTTGTCTTTGTCCTTGACCTCTGAGAGCTTAATATATATTTTGGTGTAGTCCTATTTGGGTTTAATCTGCTTGGTAATCTTTGACTTTCCTGTATCTGGATATTTATATGTTTCTCTAGGTTTGGGAAGTTTTCTGTTATTTCTTTGAATAAACTGTTGACCCCCTTTTCTTTCTCAATTTCCTCTTGAGGGCCAATGACTCAGATTTGCTCTTTTGAAGTTATTTTCTAGTTCTTGTAGGTATTCTTCATTCCTTTTCCTTCTTTTTTCTTTTTTTCTTCTCTGACTGTGTATTTTCAAATGACTATCTTTGAGCTCACTCTTTCTTTCTTCTGCTTGATCAGTTCTGCTGTTGATAACTCTGTGATGAGTTTTTCAGTTCAGCCAGTGTATTTCTCAGTTCCAGGTATCTGTTTGATTTTTTCTTATCATTTCCATTTCTTCATTAAATTTCTCTGATACATTTCTAAATTGTGTTTCTGTATTAACTTGGAGATTGCTGAGTATCTTCAAAACTGCTATTTTGAATTCTTGATCTGACTCCTGTCACTTTGCTATCTGAGAGCTCATATGTTGCTCTCTCATTGGGGTTGATCACTGGTTCCTTGCTTTGTCCATTTGGGGAGGTCATCGTTCACTGTTTGCTGTTATTTCTTATGTATGTGGATCTATGTCTTCGCATTAAATAATTGGTTACTTTTTCAAGTCTTTCCTGTCTGAGTTGGTTTGTGTGTTTAGAGGTTCTGTGCGGTTTGCCCGTTGATTTCCTTAGCCCTAGATTGCTGCCTTCTTTTGAGCACTAGATGGCGCCATAAGCACAGGTTTTCTGTAGCTCTCCAAGTGCTGCCCATTGCAGATAAGGGGAGATTCCAAAGGGGACTCCTCAGCTGTGTGGGGAAGCTGGCTATGGCTTCGTGCCCAGAGGTTCCCTGCAGGGTGCCTCCTACAGTGTGGTGCTGCTAAACCACCTCTCTAATTTGGTGTCCCCTTTTTCTATAGTGGAGAGCAGACCCCGAGTTTCTAGTGCTGGGCCATGCGGCCCCACCTCCAAGGTTTGTCTCCACCTGTCCTTAGGTGGAGGCACTTGTGATGCTTCCTGTGAGTTGAGGCAGGAACAGCTTTCTTGCATAGCAACCCAAGATGATGGGGAAGCTGGCTGTCCACCTTGATCTCACTTTTCCAATGTAGAAACCATGAGTCTTGGAGGATTTTTCCATGTGGTGTCTAGTAGTTTGGGGGAGGGGCATTGTGGATAGAGAAGTCCATTTCTCTCACTTTCAGCTCATAGTTTTTCACTTCTCTGTGGCCTCAGGGATTGTCACAGCTTTGGTTTTGAGTTCTGGTGATAAATGTGGCACTGGATAGTTGTTTTTGGTTTTCAGTGAGCAGGGGAAGTGAATCCAGATTGCTTCTACTCCGTCTTTCATGACATTACTCCCCAACTCTGAAGTTTTGAGAATGAGTGACTGAAGAATTGTAATGCCATTATCCAAGCTAGGGGGCATGGAACATGTCATGGTAAATAAATAGGTCAGGTTGCACTTGTTGAATTTGAGAGTCATCTGCAACTAAATGGACTATAAGAATCTTGACCTTGGCATTCAGGAGAGAGAGCTGAGATAAAAGCATAGATCTATAAATCATGAGTGTGAAGGGATGGTGGTTGAATCCTTTAGAGTGGAGGGGATCATAAAGGTAGAGAGGGTGGAGTGAGAATTCAAAAGTGCCAAGAACTGGACTTTGAGCAACCAACTCCTACACCTTGAGGATTGGGTAGAAGAGAAGTGAGCATACTAAGACAGGGAGCAGCAGTTGGAGAGATAGGAGAAAATTCCGTAGAGTGCTGGTCATAGAAACCGAGGGAAGAGAGACATTCAGAAAAGAGAAAGTAGCTTTTTTGCAATGGGTTTGCCACCAGAACATAGGTTGTCTTGAAAACCACCCCTAAAAACCAAAATGGGAAAGGAAAAGACTCATATCAATATTGTCATCATTGGACATGTAGATTCAGGCAAGTCCACTACTACTGGCCATCTGATCTACAAATGCAGCGGCATCAACAAAAGAACCACTGAAAAATTGAGAAGAAGGTTGCTAAGATAGGAAAGGGCTCCTTCAAGTATGCCTGGGTCTTGGATAAACTGAAAGCTGAATGGTATCACCACTGATATTACCCTGTGGAAATTTGAGACCAGTAAGTACCACAAGATTATCATTGATGCCCCAGGATACAGAGTCTTCATCAAAAACACAATTATGGGCCGAGCACAGTGGCTCACGCCTGTAATCTGGCACTTTGGGAGGCCGAGGTGGGCAGATCACTTGAGGTCAAGAGTTCAAGATCAGCCTGGCCAACATGGTGAAACCCCATCTTTACTGAAAATACAAAAATTGGCTGGGCGTGGTGGCATGCATCTGTAATCCCAGCTACTCAGGAGGTTGAGGCAGGAGAATCACTGGAACCCAGGAGGTGAAGATTGTAGTGAGCCGAGATCATACCACTGCACTCTGGCCTGGGGAACAGAGCATGACCCTGCCTCAAAAACAAACAAACAAACAAAACAAAACAAAACAAAACAAAACAAAAAAAGACTACAGGCACATCTCAAGCTGACTGTGCTATCTTGATAATTGCTGCTGGTGTTGGTGAATTTGAAGTTGGTATCTCCAAGAATGGGCAGACCCATAAGCATGCCCTTCTGGTTTACACACTGGCTGTGAAACAACTACTTGTAGGTGTTAACAAAATGGATTCCACTTAGTCACCCTACCACCAGACGAGATACAAGGAAATCAGCACTTACATTAAGAAAATTGGCTACAACCCTGACACAGTAGCATTTGTGCCAATTTCTGGTTGGCATGGTGACAACATGCTGGAGCCAAGTGCTAACATGCCTTGGTTCTAGAAATGGAAAGTCACCTGTAAAGATAGCAATGCCAGTGGAACCATGCTGCTTGAAGCTCTGGACTTTATTCTACCATCAGGTCATCCAACTTATGAGCCCTTGTGTCTGTGTGTCCAGGATGTCTACAAGATCGTTGGTATTGGTACTGTACCTGTGGGCCGAGAAGAGACTGGTGTTCTCAAACCTGGCATGGTGGTCAACTTTGCTCCAGTCAATGTTAGAATTGAAGTAAAGTCTTTTGAAATGCACCATGAAGCTTTGAGTGAATCTCTTCCTGGGGACAATGTGGGCCTCAATGTGAACAAGGTGTTTGCCCACTTAATAAAATTGGATATAAAAAACAAGAAGGCTAAGTTGTTATAAACGTCAGTTAGCATGCCTTACAGTTCTTGGTGGCTTAGATCACCACTTTATATTTCAAAGTATCTGAATAAAGACAGCTTCACAGTTGCTCCCAAGTCTTCTTATCTGAAAGAATCCTTTTACAAATCTGAAATGGAACAATTTGATATTTATTACAGAATCATCGTGGTCTTGAAAGAAATCAGTGATTTACATTTCTAACCATATTTCCAAAGAGAATGTCTTTTTTATGAAATGGGGGAATGTAAGAGGTACATAGATTATTTACAACTGTCTCTGTCAAGCATTTGCCCTTTATTTGTGTCCATTGCTGGATTCAACACTATATTGGCATATCCATACTTAATTTTTTTGTTGTTGCTGTTGTTGTTCTGATTAAAAACATGCATTACGTTCTTTCTAAGAAAAAAAAAAGAATGTGTCTGCCAAAGATGTTCATCATGGCAGTGTTGCTGGTGACAGCAAAAATGACCCACCAATGGAAGCATCTGGGTTCACTGCTCAGGTGATTATCCTGAACCATCTAGGCCAAATCAGTGCTGGCTATGCCCTGTACTAGATTGTCACACATCTCACATTCCTTGCAAGTGTTCTGAGCTGAAAGAAAAGATGACCATTCTGATAAGAAGCTAGAATATGGCCCTAAATTCTTGAAATCCGATGATGCTGCCATGATTGATGTAGTTCCTAGCAAGACCATGTGTGTTAAGAGCTTCTCTGAATATTCTGACTATCTGACTATTCTTCTCTGGGTCATTTTGCGGGGAAATATACCTTTATACCAAGTATAGAGCCAAGTATGAACTCATACAACAGGTTATATAGGTTATGTAACAAGTGGAGGTGTGCACCTGCATGCCAAACTCGCTGAGACAGACAGTTGCCATGGGTGCAGAGGACAAGAAGGTGGCTAGAGCTGGCAAGGTCACCAAGTCTGTCCAGAAAGCTCAGAAGGCTAAATGAATATTATCCCTAAAACATGCCACCCCAGTCTTTGTTGTTGTTGTTGTTTGTTTTTTGTTTTTTTGGGTTTGTTTTGTTTTGAGACAGGTTCTCACTCTGTTGCCCTGGCTGGAGCGCGGTGGCACGATCTCTGCTCGCTGCAACCTCTGCCTCCTGGGTTCAAGCAATCCTCCTGCCTTAGACTCCCGAGTAGCTGGGACTACAGGCATGTGCCACCATGCCTGACTAGGTCTCATTATATTGCCCGGACTGGTCTCAAACTCCTGGGCTCAAGTGATCTACCCATCTCAGCCTTCCAAAATGTTGGGAGTACAGGCATGAGCCACGGTGCCTGGCCTGAGTCTTGATCAGTGATGGAAGGGTCTCAGAACTGTTTGTTTCAATTGGCCACTTAAATTTAGTCACAAAAGACTGGTTAATGATAACAATGCATTGTAAAACCTTCGGAAGAAAGGAGAATGTTTTGTGAACTTTTTTTTTTTTTGGCATCTGGGAGTTTTAAGTAATTTAGTTTTAAAATCAGCACTTTTAGCGGAAACAACTTGACCAAATACCTGTCACAGAAATTTGAGACCCATTAAAACCAAATTTAATGAGGAAAAAAGAGAGAGTAGTCAACAGTGTTAAGAGTACAAAGAATATG
>NW_016812816.1:31761-51564 GCF_001698545.2 Rhinopithecus bieti
AAAAAAAAAAAAAAAAGTACAAAGAAATAAAGTAGACTAAGATCTGGATGTGATGTTTTATAAGTTTCTGACGAATTAAAATAGTGTTTTAAAAGCCAGTCATATTCAAAGAACTACAGAGAAAATGGGAGGAAGAAAAATGCTTTTGCAATAAACTTAGGGTGCCATTTAAAGAAGTTTGACATCAAAAAGAAAGCAAGGGTAATAGATGGGTTACTTAAGTGTCATGTACAAATCTCTTCCTTTTTTTTTCAAAATTGAATTTTTTTTGTAATGTCTATAATCCTGTGTCTGATTTGCAAATTTGGATGTAAAATAAGAATCACTTGAACACAGTTGCAGAGTTTGATCAGAGAAGCAGAGTGAAAAGCAATAAGGGATGATTACAATAATTAGACCATATGCAATTGTGGAAGCAGGGTGTCAGGTCCTGGGGTCTGGGTCCAACACATGCTGAAGTCCAGAAGGAGTGGTTGGATGAGCAGAAAGAACATTCGGGGGCTGTAGGCAGGTGAATATGGTTTTATTCAGCAGCAGCTTTTATTAACAGCTTTCTCACACTAGCTCTCTCACACTGGCCACCCTGTCTTGGCTGCTTGAGCTGGCGGCTCCCACACACAGCTGTGCAGCCAGCTCTCCCTTGCCTTCAGGGTCAGCAGTTTAACTCTTTTTCTCTCGGGGCACGAGCAAGCCAAGCTGTGTCCTGGCTCTCTCCTGTCCATCTGCAAGACTGACAGTTTTCGCTCTCTCTCTTTCTCTGGGCACCAGCGCACCCACCACCATGTTGAGCCAAGCTGAGCCCCAACAGCCCTGTACAGCATTAGCAGGGCAAATATACCTTTATACCAAGTATAGAGCCAAGTATGAACTTACACAAACAGATTATGTAACAAGTGGAGGTGTGCACCTGCATGCCAAACTCGCTGAGTCATGCAGTCCTGGATATCCACTTCGGCTTATTCCTTGACCAAAGCACATCCATGTACCTTACACTCCACCCCTTAGGCTGAGGGAGACTTAGGTCTTGGGCACACAGGTTTGATACTCAGGTTTTGCACACAGGCCTGACATATAAACTTTGGGCATGCAGGCCTGATACATACACAGGCTTGACACATAAGCCTGACACACAAGCTTTGGGCATGCAGGCCCAATACATACATAAGCTTTTGGGCACTCAAGCCCATTATATACATAAGCTTTGATGAACTGCCCAGCTATTGGTGCAGATCACCATAGGTTGTCACATCCTTGGTGATTACCAGTCACACTGCCCTGAGTTTAGCTTATTAGCTGCCTTGCCCACACCAGGTTTCAAACCACATGGTGTTAGTACTAGGCTGGACTGCACCAGCAGTCCAGGCAGCAGTAGCACCCCAGCTAGATCTAGCTGTGTGCCATGCCCTATCAGGAATGAGGGGATGCCCTTCCTAATGGTGAAGTCTCAGGGTTTAGGAGTGCCTCAGGCCCCATGGCCTTATCTTGCATTAGGACTACAGGTCCCAAGACCTCTTGCAACTTTGCTGCTAAGGGCTTTGTACTTAGCATACTTCACTGTTTCAAGTAGGCACCCCACTTCGCTAAAGTGGATGTCTGTGCTGTCTCTGTCCAGGGAGTCATTACCCATGAATGCACCTATCCCACTATTAATAACTGCTTCTCTATTAGTAAGCACCAGAGCTCAGCTCCCGTCCACAGTTGGGACTAACAGCCCACTGGCGCTTCCAAGTGCTCCATGCACTGCTATAGGCCCTAGCCAAAATTATCTGTGGTTACATGCACATTCAGTGTAAATGAGCACCCTGGTTTACTACCCAGAAAGGCTGTCTCAGCCTCATCACCCCAATCCCAGGCAAGAGGGACACTGCCACTTTTAAACCTGCAAGAGAATCAGAGGTTAACATAACATTATTAACAAAACCACAACATACGGTGGGGCCTATACAGTAGCCCTGCAGCAACACTGTGAAAGTCCATTGTCGCTGTCCCATGAAAGCAAACTGTTACTTGCTCTCTGGAGCATTGTCAGTTGACAAGAATGCATTAGCCAAGTCCACCACACAGTGGCACTGCCAAGTTCCGTTGTCAAGTGGTCTATTAAGTCTGTGATAGATGACACAGCTGCCAAGCCATGCAAAACATCCACCCCAGAATGTCTTCAGGTATGGATGGGAGAGACATACACAGCACATAAGCGGAAAAGCCAAGCGGCTGATGCCAAGATGCAGAGATACGGGTTTCACTTTCACTGACCAGTCTTCATAGTTGTCGATAAATGCAGCTCTGCCCAGAAACTTATCCAGGGGTCAGGGACCAGTGGATTGCCAAGTCCAAATGTGGCTCCCGTTGTCCGGTGCCCTCCAAGTTGGGCATCTCGGCCAGTTCTCTTATCAAACAGAAAAGGCTTTACACTTCCACCAACTGCAGCAGGTACTCTTTGAACTGGAATGCTTGAGCGGGACTGGGTTGCTCAGCAAGGTCTTTCTCCCAAATGACTTGCACTAAGTCTGTGCACGACTGCCGACATTACTTGCTTAACTCTCTCAACTCAGCAGGGGCACAGGCAGCAAAGGAAGGGTGCTCCACCACAGCAGGGGGTCTCTGGGCCTACTCGTGGGGCCCAGTAGCTGCTCATGATCTATTTTGTGGTGGATCACTGGGCAAGCCTGCCATGGAGGTTCTTCCTCCTCCCTGCACTGAGTCCCACAAGAACTGGGCATGAACTTCCCACGGCACAATTACAAACACTCATCTGACTCTGCCAGCAAAGGCATGCTTCTTCTCAGTGCTGTGCACTTCCAGGTGCTTCAGTGCCTTCTCCATACTCACAGGAGACCCACCCACTGCCTCCCATGTTTCCACTGGAGCCCATCTTCACAGCACAGCCACCACCGGGTATCACAGCCCACGCTGTGGCCACAAAGCCAACCCGGGAGCCCTCAGGGACTGGGGCCCACTCACCTCATCCCATTCTCATCACCAATTGTCAGGTCCCGGGATCCAGGTCCAGCCCATGCTGAAGTCCAGAGGGAGTTGGTGGATGAGCAGAAAGAACACTTGGGGGCCATAGGCAGGTGAATATGGTTTTATTCAGCAGCAGCTTTTATTAACAGCTTTCTCACACTAGCTCTCACACTGTTCGCCCTGTCTCAGCTGCATGAGCCAGTGGCTCCCAAAAACAGCTGTGTATCTGGCTCTCCCTTGCCTTCAGGGTCAGCAGCTTAACTCTTTCTCTCTGGGCATGAGCAAGCCAAGCTGTGTGCTGGCTCCCTCCTGTCCGTCTGCAAGACAGACAGCTTTGGCTCTCTTTTTCTCTGGGCACCAGCGTGCCCGCCATGTTAAGCCATGTTGAGCCGAGTGGAGTCCCAAGAGCCCCTGTAGAACGTTAGCAGGGCAGTTATACCTTTTACAGACAATAGTGGCTTAGAGTGAAGTATAAACTTACATAAACAGGTTATATAACAAGTGGAGGTGTGCGCCTGCATGCCAAACTCACTGAGTCATGCAGGCCTGGATATTCACCTTGGCCTATTTCTTGACCAAAGAACATCCATGTACCTTACACAGGGGAAGAAATCTATAGAAGGCTATTGTCTCTGCACTTATGGCAGCCTGAAATCACTGTAGATATTCAGGGCCCACAGTTGGGAAGAAGAGGTGTATGTGGTGTGGGGGAAAGCAAGGACAAACTGGAACCTGCAAGGATTAACTTGAATATCTAGGACAAACTAAATCCCATGAAGACTTACTGGAACCTGCGTCTGTCTCTTACTGCCTCCAACCTAGAGAAAGAGCTGACATCCATAGTGATGGACATGCACACACAACTGACCTAGGACTTGGAGAAGTTGAAGAAGGAGCTCTTGTCAGAGTTGGAGTTGCTGCAGGTCCTGCTGCTGCCCCACACCAACGAGGTGTGCCAGTGGATCAGTGCCAGTGTACACCAGTGGCAACAGTGCCTGGTCCTACCAAACTTCAGAATATAGTATCTGTTGCTTCACTCCCACTTCCCAAGCCCTGCCCAAATTTTCCTCCTGGTCCAGTCTCAGAACCATATTGGGAAGGCAATTCCAGGAAACTATGTTTCTAGCTTAGCTAAGTTGGCAAAGCCACTTCAACAACTGTGAGACAAACACAGACCAGTAGAATGTGACTGGTCACTATTAGAGAAAAGGATAACACACAGTAGAGAAAAAAGAAAGAATCCCAAACCAAAAAACGTATGGGTCATTCTGCGCATCAGTTATGGACAAGGACTTCTCAGTGTTTGGTGCTCACATTCAACAAAAGCTGTGTCCAAGAAGGACTCATTTAACCAGTATCATCTACCCCAACAATCCTGAGTGTCTGTGTCCACAATGTTCAGCAGAGCAGAAGAGGAAGAAACAGTAAGCATGGAGTTACTGGCAGCATTTTGGAATGCTTCTGGTCACCGTGAATTTTGGTCACTGACCTCTGACTTCTGAAATAAGCCATCCAACACTGAACCTTCCACCCAGCTTTTCAAAGAGGGTGAGTGTTCCCTTATTTTTAAAGCAACCATTGGTGAAATAAAGGTGACACATAAATTAGATTCACTGTATAGGCTTTGGTAAAAGTCGTGATTTGTTTCCAAAGCTTCAGATAGAAATGAATCCCAGTGTGACACATGGATATCTTTTCAGTTTAAAAGCAAAGTTTCAGAGATGAAAACTTCGGCTTCTGTGCTCTCACCCACCCCTCTGAGGAATATGAAATAGCTAGGGGCCCATGGATAAAACAGAAAAGCAGTGGAGAATAGCTTGAAAGCACCAGGAGGCTGGACAGATGGCTGTAAAGATATTCTGCTTATTTTATGGGGTAAGCCGTGCTTTGAGCATTTTCCAAAGGGGAAAGAAAGGTGAGCAACTTTATTTATCACAAAACAGTTGATTTTTTACTTACTTTACTTACAAATGACTATGGTTTGAATATTTGTCCCCTCCAAAACTCACGTTGAAATTTAATCCCCAGTGTGGCAGTATCAAGAGGTGGAGTCTTGGGGCTTTTAAGAGGTGATAGGTCATAAAGGCTCTGCCCTCATGAATGGACTAATCCATCCATGGATTAATGGGTCAATAGATTAATGAGTTATCATGGCAGTGGTACTAGTGGCTTCATAAGAAGAGGAAGAGAGACCCAAGCTAGGATACTCAGCCCCCTCACCCTGTGATGCTCTGTGCTGTCTAGGAAGTTTGCAGAGAATCCCCACCAGCTAGAGGGTCCTCACCAGATGCAGTCCCTTGACCTTGGGCTTTTCAGCCTCCATAACCATATGAAATAAATTCCTTTTCTTTATAAATTACACAGTTTTAGATATCTATTATAAGCAACAGAAAACAGACTAAGACAAGAATGTTTGATGAAAAGCTATGCCTTTTAAATTTTGACTGGCATTAAGTTATATAGATAGAACATAGTAACCTAGCTCAACAGACCACACACGATTTAAATTTATTACTTTTCTGCTCCATAGATTAAGTTAGATAAAAAGAAATATTAATTTAGCTACTGAAGTTTTGCATCTAAAACCTTCTTTGTGAAATTCTGGCTAATCTCTTTTAAAGAGTAATAGAAAATCATGGGCTTTATTTTGAAGAGCCAGTTTTCTTCAGCATTGTGGTAATAATAATAACTAATATTATTTAGGATTTGCTACATGCTAGGTATTAACCAACTATTTTACATGTATTATTGAATCCTTTTAACACCTCTAGGCTATCAGTATGATTATTCCCACTTAAAGATGAAGAAACTGGAGCACAGAAAGGTTGTGACTTGTGTAAAGACACACAGTAAGTTCCAGAGCTACAGTTCAAACCCAGTCTACATCACTGCATGCCTACAAAATTCACACTGATCAGTAGGGAGAAATCACTTCAGCAAAAGATGTCTAAACAGGAATGGTTAGTGCAGCATCTTTTATAAGGGTTTAACATTTGAAAAAGCTTATCTGTCTATCTATCAATAAGGGACTGGTTAAACTGATGAAGTTAATCTATTCAGTGGGCTAGTTTTGCATCTGTTAGGAGTTATATTACAGAGATGTACAGACAGTGTGATCCAATTTTAGTAAACATATTTACCAGTATTCATATACATTAAAAGTCTGGAAAATTATACAGCAAAAATACTAACAATGATCATTGTGAAGTGGTAGGATTCTAGGTAATTTAAAATTTGTCCCAATTTTTCCTACAATAATCATGTAATAAAGAATAGAATAAAATCTTTAAAACTCACACTACTGTTCTTTCACTGAGAAACACTGCTTCTCTTTTGAGTTGCAGACTGGAAATCAGCCCTGACTGCACTCAAGTGCTCTGTGACCTTGGACAAGTCACTTACCCTCTCTGGGTCTCCTGTTTCACATATATAATAAGAACGTGATTTAATTTTGCAGGTTCCTTTGTGTTCTAACATTCTTTGACTTAATGGAGCTGATTCTTAGCAAAGTTCTTTTTAAAAAAGAACAAATAGTGTGTGGAGGTTTAAATGTTGATAAATGGTTTCTTCACACTTTATCTGTTTTCTTCAGCATGTGAAGTTATTATTTCCATTATTCCCTTCCCATGAGTCCTTTAAGAAGGGAAAGCTGGCTTTTGCTCTCGCTGGGGATGGCGGAGGGAGGTACCCTGCTGAGGGGAAGGGGATGCCTGAGACCTGGACTTCCTTGGGAGTCTGCTGTGGAGTCGAAGGAAAACCAAGATTTCATTTTCAAGATGGAAAGTCCGTCAAACTCAGCTGTGGTTTTACCTAGCACTCCTCAGACCTCTGCAAATCCATCATGTCCCTATACAAATAGTTTGCGAAAAAACACCTATGACGTGCAACACTTAGAGAAAGACTAAGAAGCAAGATCTTCATTTAATTCCTGTTATAATTGTGGTGAAACTTCTTTAAAGTAGAGAATAGCAAAACGCATCAGGACTTTTCAGACAGAAAGCCAGCCTCTTCCACAGAGGAAACTGTTTGGAATTTCATAACATAGAAGTTTTAACACATAGACAGTGATTTGAAGAAGACACAAATTTGAAAATACCTCTTAACCGATTTCGTGTCTGTGACATCTCAGTCAGCGTTGACTCTGGAGCTCATGCAGTGCTTCAAAATGAGTTTGTCGAATGCGAATCTTTCAAACAAGATTAACGACCTGAAAAAGCAAATTGGTGAAGCTAGGTTCAGGAGAAAGAAGACTTATTCAGAGGCTCAACATACTTCCAAAACTGCGTATGAAAAATGATCTATCGCCGGGCGTGGTGCTTCAGCCTGTAATCCCAGCATTTGGGAGGCCGAGACGGGTGGTCGCGAGGTCAGGAGATCGGACCAACCTAGCCTAACACGCCGAACCCGTCTTACTAAAATACAAAACTAGCGGGCCGAAGTTGGCGGGCGCTGTGTCCCCAGCTACTTGGGGCTGAGGCAGGAGAATGGTGTAACCCGGGAGGCGGAGCTTGCAGTGAGCTGAGATCCGCCTGCAACTCCAGCCTGGGCCACAGAGCGAACTCCGTCCAAAAAAAAAAAAAAAAAAAAAAAAAAAAAAAAAAAAAAAAAAAGATGAATCTATTCCATTAAAATTGTTAATAAGAAATGGAGAAGCGTAGCCAGCTGTTGGCTTTGAGTTGCAGTCACCTGTGTTCTAAAGAGACAGGAACCAAGGCTTTATCTAATTTATAGACTATATGGGTTAGAAGATAAATTGTAACTATAACCAGAAGTGAAGAATAATTTATGATGTTTATCTGATTTTTGCTCCAGAATATCTTTGAGAATGATACTTAAATTTAAAGATACTCTTTAAAGGGAAGCTAGAACCATTAGGGTCGAGGAAGGTATCCCAGTGAACATCAATTTAAGGCACCTCTAATATTCTATATATAATTGATAAACTAAGTTTAAGGAAAATTAGTATTTTGATAGATTTACAAAGAAATTGACATTTAAATCATGTTTAAAAGTCATTCTGGGCATTCTGGACTACGTTTTAATACATTGGTTTTCATTGTGGCAAAAGTTTTATTTTAAATGTTAAAAAAAATTGTCAATCTAGTGATGTCTAAACCTAAAGTTTAAAAATTTCCCTGCTCCTCCTAAGTTATGCACCTTGTTTACATCCATCTACCACATATTTCCATCTGATAATCTAGCAGGTCAATTAAACCTAATGTCCAAACTAAAAAAAAAAAAAGGAACCGTTTAATGTTAATGGCATTTCACCAGAAATGTGTCACATCACTCTGGGAAAATAAGTGCCTTTTCCCAGAAAGACACTTTGTGACCAATACATTAACAGAGTGTGTTTGTTTGTTTTTGCCATATGTTGAAACAACATACATCACAACCCAAGCAAAATAAGAAACAAAAGCAAACTGTTCAAACACAATCCCCATTAGCCATCCTTACTCCAGATTCTTGGCTTTGTTCCTAGGATCGCCTTTTACCTATATATCTGATTAATGATAATAATAATGATAAATACTAGCCTTTGTTTTACAGATATCCAGAGGGCCATTTAAAATATTCGAGGCATAGTGAATGATGCTGAGCAGAGGAGGGCAACGAGAAAGAGTAGATTTTTTTTTAGAAAGTGGGTGGCTGGCTCGGTTGGCTCACTACCTGTCTAGGAATTAACCCAGGCATGGAGGCTGTACTTACAGGAGCGTGTGTCCTTGCATGGCCTTTGCCAAGAGGCTCTCAGGCGCCTTCTGCTGTCGAGTTGGCCCTCACGCCGCCTCTGCCTGAGGGTTCTGGCTTTGCACCCAACTCTCCTGACCAGCGCCTTCCAAATTCACTTTTCACAAATGGCTGTTTCTCACCATTTGTGGAATGATGTGATTCTAGGAGGTAATGTGAAGTCTGAGGGGTGATGTGGGGTAAAGTGGAGCTTGGAGAGGGGGACTGGCGTGGGGCATGTGTAGAGCCTGAGAGGTAATATACAGATTAGGGAATTGTGAAGGGGAGTCTGTGGGATAGGGGTGGAATGATGTGCAGTTTGCTGGGGTGAGGGGTGGGTGGGAATGTGCAGCCTGTGAGTTGCTGTGTCCCCAAGACCTACTCTCCACTATATGAGCATAGTCCCGGCACGACCCAAACCTTGGTGTCTCCTGCACCCCAGGAGGCCTTAGCTCCAGTCAGGGGAATGGCAGAAAGCTTTCGTGCAGTTTCCTAGTCATGTTTTTAACTTGCCTCCTTTCGATAAACTGAAAAAATCTGCCCTCAGCGAAGAAATGCTGTATTTTCTGTTATCCTTATCAACCAGAATAGTCTTTCAGCAATATATATTTATTATGAAATCAGAAGCTATTTTTCAACAAATGTGAATATCGAATATGTACTCCGCCCGCCAAAACACACACCGGAGAAAGATCTCCCTAGAATCAATGGTCTGGAATCTTTTCACCTGTCTCACACTCCATGCCCTCTTCCATTTTTCACCCCCTAGCAGCCTCTTAGATTATGTATTCACCTTGGAACTATGATTCTGGGATCTTGCCCATTTATGTCTGCTTGCTAGCTGTGTGGCAAGTAAATCACCAAACTACTCTGAACTAAAAACATCAACCTCATAGAGTCTATTAATTTATTCACTCACTCAACGCATGTTTACTGAGTACCTACTCCTGTTGAACCCTAGGCTGGGTGCTGGTAATAACGTCAGTGAACAAGGCAGGTGCTTTCCTTACTCTCATGAAATTGGTCACCCAACGGGGGAGCCAGACAATATACCAATAAATACAAAACTGGTGGTATGTATGTCAATGTAAAGAACATGGTAAAACTAGAAAGAATACAAAGACTTCTAATTTAGGATGTAGGTCATGGGAGGCCACTCCAAGGAAGGGACATGAAAGCTGAACCTGAAGGATAAATAAGAATGAGCCAGGTGAAAGATGATGGGCAGTGATTCCAAGCTGGGATATTTTCATATATTGCAAAAGAGGCCATGTGACTAGATGGTGAGGAGTGAGGAGAAGAGAGGCTCCAGTAGTTTGAAGAGTTAAGCAGGAGATAGATTAGGCAAAGCTTTGAAGGCCATGCTAAGAATTTTAAATCAAGTCCTAGGGTACAGTGGAAAGCCACTGTATTATTTTTTATCACTAACATGATCTGATGTAGGTTTAGGGAAGACTAATTTGGCTAATATGAAGATAACAGATGGGAGGGAATCAGGCATGAGTGCAGGAGCCTAGTAAGGAGCTATTGCAGGTGTTTAGGGAAAAGCTGATGATAGCAGTTTGGTTATGAGTGGCAACAGTGGAAGTGGTAAGTAACCAGATTCAGAGCATATTTTGAAGGAAGGGCATACAGGATATGCTGACATATTATATGTGGGGCTGAGAAAGAAGAAGGTATCAAGAATGGCATCTTAGTCTGTTTGGGCTGCTACAACAAAATATCATAGACTGGCTGGCTTAAACAACACAAATTTATTTTCTTAAGTTCTAGAGGCTGGAAGTCTAAGGTCAGGATGCCAGTGTGCTCAGGTTCTGGTGAGAGTCGTCTTCCTTGCTTGCAGTTGGCTGCCTTCTCTATGTGTACTCACTGGCCTTTCCTTTCACATTCCAGTGGAAAGAAAGAGTGGGGAGGGAGAGAAGGAAGGGGAGAGAGAGAGAAAATCTCCACCTCCCAGATTCAAGTGATTCTCCTACCTCAGCCTGCTGAGTAGCTGAGATTACAGGGATGTGCCAACATGCCCAGCTAATTTTTGTATTTTTAGTAGAGACAGGGTTTCACCATGTTGGTTGGCCAGGCTGGCCTCAAACTCCTGACCTCAGGTGATCCACCCGCCTCAGCCTCCCAAAGTGCTGGGATTACAGGCATGAGCCACCATGCCTGGTCAATCTTCCTCTTCTTATAAGGTTATCAGGCAACCAATTCTATTGGATTAGGACCCTACCCTGTGACCTCTTTTAACCTTAATTATTGCCTAAAAGCTGAATCTATAAATGCAGTCACATTGAGGGTTACAACTTCAACATAGGAATTTGAGGCAGGGCACAATTAAGTCCATTGCAGATGGCAACTAGGTCTCTGGCTGTGAGAGTGAGGATTCAGGGAGGAGCAGTTTTAAGAAATTGCTCTGTATTAGTTTGTTCTTGCACTGCTATAAAGAAATACCTGAGACTGGGTAATTTATAAAGAAAAGAGGTTTAATTGACTCAGCTACACAGGCTGTAGAGGAAGCATGACTTGGAGGTTTCAGGAAACTTACAATTATGGTAGAAGGGGAAGCAGGTACATCTTCACACAGCCAGAGCAGGAGGAAGACAGGAGAGGTGCTACACATTTTTTTTTTTTTCTGAGACGGAATCTCACTCTGTCACCCAGGCTGGAGTGGAGGGGCACCATCTTGGCTCACTGCAACCTCCGCCTCCCAGGTTCAAGCAATTCTCCTGCCTCAACCTCCTGAGTAGCTGAGATTACAGGCACACACCACTATGCCCAGCTAATTTTGTAATTTTAGTAGAGACAGGGTTTCACCATGTTGGCCAGGTTGTTCTCGAACTCCTGACCTCGTGATCTGCCTGCTTTGGCCTCCCAAAGTGCTGGGATTACAGGCATGAGCCACCATGCCCAGCCAATGCTACACTTTTAAACAGCCAGATCTCATGATTACTCACTATCATTAGAACAAAACCAAAGGGGAAATCTGCCCCTATGATCTAATCACCTCCCACCAGGCCCCATCTCCAACACTGGGGACTACAATTTGATATGCATTTACAGTATCAATTGCTGCATACCAAGTTCTGTTTTGGGCCTTTGTAATAGTCACAATGTCAGGTACTACTGGTGCCAAATGTGGTATTATGCACTGAGCTGCCTACAATCAATGGTAAGTCTCCAAGAAACCAAGGTCTTGTGCACAGGCCAGATGGGGTTATTGAATGGAGAAATAGTCCCATGAAACACTTTGGCTTCCTTAAGCTCAGCAATGATGGCAATTTTTTTTTTTTTTTGTCCCCTAGGCAGCTGATATTGTTTTTTGGGAAACAACAGTATTAGGTGTTGGTCATCAGGTGGTCCATGGTCTTCTATATTTCCCACTAAGATGGCCATAACAATTGCAATTCCTGTCAGGGCTTGGGGGCAAAGGCAAGTGGGGGTACACATGGAAAACACATCAGTACCAATATTTCATTCAGTAGTGGGGCCATGACAATGGAGGTTAGTAGGAGCCCAAAATCAGAGAATACGATCTGTTTTCTCCTCATCTTGATGCAAGGGTTTGTGGGGATCACAGTCACCTGTGTACTGGTATCTAAAAGGGCTAAGAAGTGCAATTGCTCTCCACTTTTCAATTGAACTCTAACCTTGGCATAGGGCCTCTGGGTCGCCTGGGTACAGAAGGATCTTGTTTATAACCCCTAATCTTTGGATCTTTGTTTGTAACCCCTAATCTTATTTATATTTGAAAGCTGAGTGTCAGAGCAAAAGTTGCTCAGGATCTCTGATTTGTCTCCAAATCCACCAGGAGAGGTGGAACGCCATCACTGTGCAGACTCTAGTGGGACCACTTATCAAATTCCCATGGCCTGGTACTTGCCCTTGAGTTTCTTAGTGGGGAGTCCATCAATCTGCTTTCGTGGTTCCATTATTGAGTAATCAGACTCAGATATCTCTTTGGGAAGGCCCTTGCCCAGATAGTCCAGAAGAGGGCACTCAAGTACTATTTTTATGCTCCTTTTTTGGAGGGGAGGGGTCAAATTTTGCTATTTTATCAGAAGCCACTTTTTCTGTTCCTGAGAATTTCTCAGTTAAGATCTGGATCACGTAGCAGATTGATGGACTTGACCTCAGGAGGTGGCTTAATTGGGCTTGACAACAAGCAGGAGCAGCACGAACAAACCTATAAATCTAAGTCTGGTTAATCTTCTCATCTACTGTTCCCACTCCCTCATACTAGACCCAAGAAACCACCAGGAGGGCTGCAGGACCTCCATAGCCTCTGCGAAAGTGGTTGAGACATGTATTTCAGTAACTAGGTACTCATGATGTATGGACCAAATCTGTCAGAGACCAAATAGTACCCAGCTGAGAAATGAGATGGTCGTTGGTATACATACAGTCTCATCTCCCCACCTTGCTCCTCCTCCTCAGAGAAAGTGGCCACTATCAAGGCACTATGGAGGAGGGGGTCTGTAGTGATGTACCCCTCAAGGAGCCACTTTCCTTTATGAAGTTTATTTAACAAGATTATCTTTTTCATAATGGAAGCAAACTAGCCAAGTCTCTATGGTTTCTTCCTCTAAGCAAGTCTTCCTTCTGGCTTGGCTGCTGGGCACTGACCCTATCTAGTGAGATCACTGGACAAAGTGATTCTAAAGAGCCCTACATTATTTTTATTAGAAGCATGAGTCTCAGTAACATGCTGCATGGCATGTTGTCCATCAGCCCCAGGGAACTGCTTAGATCTAGGAATAGTTTTGGGGTACAAGTCAGTTTGCAGGGTCTCCAATGACTTCTGGACCCATCATCAGAGAACAGTGTCCAGGGAATTGTTTCTGTGGCTTCTTAGAGCCCCTCTGCTGGATCTCTAATTTGATCCACTAGTTTATCTCAGCCGAGGTGATGGGGATAAACAGGAGGACCGAAGGTTACCTTGGAACCAAAAGCTTTTATGAACCATTTTCTATCATCCTCCAAGTATACCCTGTGACTTACAATAGCAATTCCTGAGACCCATTGGCATGGCTGGTAAAGTGCCACGTGAGGTCTGCTAGTACTTCCAGGACTCACTGGCAGAGTGCCCGGTTAGACCCTCTGACTCTGGCAAATGATCCATTAGCATCCTCCAGGAGTGCCCTGCAAGGTCTGCTTACACCCATCATTGGCGAATTGCCCCACGAAATTTTCAGGCTCTTTGCTCTTCAAAAACGGCATTATTCATAATCAACTACCCAGCTTGCCATTCCAATTTTTCAAGAGCTCCGCTGAACTAGAGAGAGCTGAGCTGCTGGGTGTCAGAGTAGTTGATTAAGATAAGTCAAAATAAAAGTTACAGTCAGGCTTTAATCACTTCCTTTGATAGTATAAGGAAGGGACTGAACCAGAAAAAGTACCAACTCCTCCATTATTCCATTTTACCACATGGAGTGGCTCCAACAGGGGTCTGATGGATTAGCACAGATGCAGGGCATCATCATCTCACTGTTAAGGGAGCCCTGAACAAAAGGCTTCTGCCATTTTATGAACCCAGGGGCAGGAGGAGGTGACGGGGAAGGGCTAGGAGTAGAAAAGTACTGAGTACTGAGTCAGCATGGAGAAAAAAATATTTTTAGGCACCCCCCAACTCCCACCATGGCAAAAGAGGTATTAGCCCAGGTGCTTGAGAAAGGCTTCTGCCAAAGGCTCCTGAGAAGGTGGACTCCAAATGGAGGCATCTGGTCTAGGAATGCAGACATGTGTGAGAGCATGATCAATTAGGGATGTCTGAGTTCTTGACTGCAACTCCATTCACAGCCTGCAATGCACTGGCTGTGCATCAAGTCTGATGTGGGGAGGGCACATCCCCCCCATGACCCCTGCCAGGTAAAGCTTTCGTAATTGCCTATAGCGAGGCCTGAAAGATCACCCATAGGTTTTTGGCCAAGAGTTGAATTCACTCTCTCCAGTGGTCCTAGCACTTCCTATGAGAGGTCTTGCTGTCATTGTCTCTATAAAGCATGAAACAAAGGAAGTCAGAGCTCCACCCCTTTGGAATGCAGCTACTGTGGGGCTGGGTATTTCTAGTTTCCATTACAGAAATACTGAATCCACCCTTGCCCTCACCACACCCACACAGGGCACTCAGGAGAAGGGGAGGCAGGGCTGTGGTTTCTGGCCTGCTGTGGCACTAGAAGGTTCATAGCAGTGAGTCTGATGGGCTTTCTGGGTGTCGGACCAGACAGAAGAACCAAAGCCAGTCACCATCATCAGTAGTATTCTAGCTCTGGAGCTTACGTGTTCACCAGTGACAGTGTCTGCCCAAATCTTCCTTCTGGCTCAGCTGCTGGGCATTGACCCTACCTAGTGAAAGCTTAGGACACACCTATCCCTGGAATACTGGGCAAATTCTCCCAGCTCAGGAGAGTGGTGGGCTTTTTTTGGTTCCTCTGCTTTTTCAATTCTATCTGTTATGGTTAGTGTCAGGCCTCTGAGCCCAAGCTAAGCCATCGTGTCCCCTGTGATCTGTATGTATATATATGTCCAGATGGCCTGAAGAAAGTGAAGAATCACAAAAGAAGTGAAAATGGCCAGTTCCTGCCTTAACTGATGACATTCCACCATTGTGATTTGTTCCTGCCCCACCTGAACTGAGTGATTAACCTTGTGAAATTCTTTCTCCTGGCTCAAAACCTCCTCCACTGAGCACCTTGTGACTCCTGCCCCTGTCCGTAAGAGAAAAGCCCCCTTGGATTGTAATTTTCCACTACCTACCCAAATCCTATAAAACAGTCCCACCCCTGTCTCCCTTCGCTGACTCTCTTTTTGGACTCAGCCTGCCTGCACCCAGGTGAAATAAACAACAAAGCCTGTTTAATGGTCTCTTCACACGGACACGTGTGACATTTGGTGCTGAAGACCCGAGTCAGAGGGACTCCTTCGGGAGACCAGTCCCTTGTCCTCACCCTCACTCTGTGAAGAGATCCACCTATCACCTCAGGTCCTCAGACCAACCAGCATAAGGAACATCTCACCAATTTCAAATTGGGTAAGCGGTCTTTTCACTCTCTTCTCCAGCCTCTCTCACTACCCTTCAATCTCCCTGTCCTTCCAATTCCAGTTCTTTTTCCTCTCTAGTAGAGACAAGGAGACACGTTTGATCCATGGACCCAAAACTCTGGCGCCGGTCACGGACTCGGGAAGACAGTCTTCCCTTGGTGTTTAATCACTGCAGGGACACCTGCCTGGTTATTCACCCACACTCCATTGGTATCTGATCACTGCGGGGACGCCTGCCTTGGTCATTCACCCACATTCCCTTGGTGGCAAGTCAGTTGTGGGGACACCTGCTTTGGCTGCTTACTCACATTGCAGCCCAGGGCTGCTCCCCACCCCCTTCTCCGTATCTCTACCCTTCTCTTTAAAGTTGCCTCCTTCACTGTGGGCAACCTTCCACCCTCCATTCCTCCTTCTTCTCCCTTAGCCTGCGTTCTCAAGAACTTAAAACCTCTTCAACTCTTGCCTGACCTAAAATCTAAGTGTCTTATTTTCTTCTGCAACACCGTTTGGCCCCAATACAAACTCAACCATGGTTCTAAATGGCCAGAAAACGGCACTTTTGATTTCTCCATCCTACACAATTTAGATAAGTTTTGTCAAAAAATGGGCAAATAGTCTGAGGTGGCTTATGTCTAGGCATTTTTCATACTTCGTTCCCTCCCTAGTCTCTGTTCCCAATGCGACTTGTCCCAAATCCTCCTTCTTTCCCTACTGCCTGTCCCTTCAGTCCCAACCCCAAGCGTCGCTAAGTCTTGTGAATCTTCCTTTTCTATTGACCCATCTGACCTCTCACCTCCTCCCCAGACTGCTCCTCCTCAGGTCGCTCCCCTCCAGGCTGAATCAGGCTCCAACTCTTCTTCAGCCTCTGCTCCCCCACCCTATAACCCTTCTATTACCTCCCCTCCTCACACCTGGTCTGGTTTACAGTTTCATTCTGTGACTACCTCTCCCACCTGCCCAACAGTTTCCTCTTAGAGAGGTGGCTGGAGCTGAAAGCATGGTCAGGTTACATGTGCCTTTTTCTCTCTCAGACCTTTCCCAAATCAGCCAGCATTTAGGCTCTTTCTCATCAGACCCCACTAAATATATACAGGAATTCAATACCTAACTCTGTCCTACAATTTAACCTGGAGTGACTTAAATGTCATCCTAACTTCTACCCTCTCCCCAGATGAACAGGAAAGAGTTTTCTGTAGCCCAATCTCACGCTGACAACCGCTGGCTCCATGAGCCAGACCTCCAGGAAGGCATTAGAGCAGTTCCCCGAGAGGATCCCCAATGGAACGATCAGGCAGATTCCCCAGGTATAGCTAGGTGAGATTACACGGTTTCCTGCCTAGTTGAAGGGCTTTAAAAGGCAGCTTACAAAGCTGTTAATTATGACAAACTTAAAGAAACTACCTAAGGTAAAGATGAAAACCCAGCCCAGTTCATGGCCTGCTTAGCAGCAACCCTTAGATGCTTTACCACCCTAGACCCAGAGGGGCCAGAGGCCACCTTATTCTTAATATGCATTTTATCACCCAATCTGCTCCTGACATTAGGAAAAAACTCCAAAAGTTAGATTTCAGCCCTCAAACCCCACAACAGGACTTAAGTAACCTCACCTTCAAGGTGTACAATAATAGAGAAGAGGCAGCCAAGCTACAATGCATCTCTGAGTTACAGCTACTTGCCTCCACTGTAAGACAGCCCACAACCACGTCTCCAGCATACAAAAACTTCTGAACATCCAAGCCACAGCTCCCAGGGGCTCCTTCAAAACATCCCCATGGACCTTGCTTCAAATACCAAAAGCCTGGCCACTGGGCCTCAGAATGCCCGCAGCCCGGGATTCCTCCTAAGCCATGCCCTGTCTGTGCGGGTCCCCACTGGAGGTCCAACTCATATCGCCACCGCTCCTAAAGCCCCTGGAGCCCAAACTCAGCGTTCCTTGGCTGGCTCCTTCCCAGATCTCCTCAGCTTAGCAGTTGAAGACTGACACTGCCCGATCGCTTCAGAAGCCCCCTGGACTATCACAGACGCCGAGCTTTGGGTAACTCTTACAGTGGAGGGTAAGTCTGTCCCCTGTTTAATCGACATGGGGGCTACCCACTCCACATTACCTTCTTTTCAAGGACCTGTTTCCCTTGCCCCCATAACTGTTGTGGGTATTGATGGCCAAGCTTCAAAACCCCTTAAAACTCCCCCCACTCTGGTGCCAACTTGGACAACATTCTTTTATGCACTCCTTTTTAGTTATCCCCACCTGCCCAGTTCCCTTATTAGGCTGAGACATTTTAACCAAAGTATCTGCTTCCCAGATTATTCCTGGACTACAGCCACATCTCATTGCCACCCTTCTTCCCAAACCAAAGCCTCCTTCACGTCTTCCTCTCGTATCCCCCCACCTTAACCCACAAGTATGGGACATCTCCACTCCCTCCCTGGCAGCTGATCAAATGCCCATTACTATCCCATTAAAATCTAATAACCCTTGCCCCGCTCAATGCCAGTATCCCATCCCACAACAGGCTTTAAGGGGATTAAAGCCTGTTATCACTTGCCTGTTACAGCATGGGCTTCTAAAACCTATAAACTCTCCTTACAATTCTCCCATTTTATCTGTTCAAAAACTGGACAAGTCTTACAGGTTAGTTCAGGACCTGCGCCTTATCAACCAAATTGTTTTGCCAATCCACCCTGTGGTGCCCAACCCATACACTCTTTTGTCCTCAATACCTTCCTCCACAACTCACTATTCCGTTCTTGATCTTAAAGATGCTTTTTTTCACTATTCCCCTACACCCCTCGTCCCAGCCTCTCTTTGCTTTTACCTGGACTGACCCTGACACCCATCATTCCCAGCAGCTTACCTGGGCTGTATTGCTGCAAGGCTTCAGGGACAGCCCTCATTATTTCAGCCAAGCTCTTTCTCATGATTTACTTTCTTTCCACCCCTCCACTTCTCACCTTATTCAATATATTGATGACCTTCTACTTTGTAGCACTTCCTTTGAATCTTCTCAACAAGACACCCTCCTGCTCCTTCAACATTTATTCTCCAAGGGTTATCAGGTATCCCCTCCAAAGCTCAAATTTCTTCTCCATCTGTTACCTACCTCAATATAATTCTTCATAAAACACACGTGCTCTCCCTGCCAATCATGTCTGCCTGATCTCTCAAACCCCAACCCCTTCTACAAAACAAGAACTCCTTTCCTTCCTGGGCATGGTTGGATACTTTTGCCTTTGGATACCTGGTTTTGCCATCCTAACGAAACCATTATATAAACTCACAAAAGAAAACCTAGCTGACCCCATAGATTCTAAATCCTTTCCCCACTCCTCTTTCCGATCCTTGAAGACAGCTTTAGAGACTGCTCCCATGCTAGCTCTCCCTGATTCATCCCAACCCTTTTCATTACACACAGCCAAAGTGCAGGGCTGTGCAGTCAGAATTCTTACACAAGGACTGGGACTGCACCCCTATAGCCTTTTGTTCAAACAACTTGACCTTACTGTTTTAGGCTGGCCATCATGTCTCCGTGCAGTGGCTTGCCGCCGCCCTAATACTTTTAGAGGCCCTAAAATCACAAACTAAACTCACTCTCTACAGTTCTCATAACTTCTAAAATCTATTTTCTTCCTCCCACCTGACACATATACTTTCTGCTCCCCAGCTCCTTCAGCTATACTCACTCTTTGTTGAGTCTCCCACAATTACCATTGTTCCTGGACCAGACTTCCATCCGGCCTCCCACATTATTCCGGATACCACACCTGACCCCATGACTGTATCTCTCTGATCCACCTGACATTCACTCCATTTCCCCATATTACTTTCTTTCCTGTTCCTCATCTTGATAACACTTGGTTTACTGATGGCAGTTCCACCAGGCCTAATCGCCCCTCACTAGCAAAGGCAGGCTATGCTATAGTATCTTCCACATCTATAATTGAGGCTACTGCTCTGCCCCCCCTCCGCTACCTCTCAGCAAGCCGAACTCATAGCCTTAACTTGAGTCCTTACTCTTGCAAAAGCACTACGCATCAATATATACTGACTCTAAATATGCCTTCCATATCCTGCACCACCAT
>NW_016812817.1:0-1919 GCF_001698545.2 Rhinopithecus bieti
GGATTACAGGCTTGAGCCACCGCGCCCGGCCATAAATCACCTTTCTTTAAACTTCCTTTTCTCTTGGTTTCCATACTAACTCATCTAAGTTTAATTCCTATATCTCTGGAAATTTGTTTCTTCGTGGAATCACCTACTTTCTTTTTTCTTTTTTTTTTTTTTTTTTGAGAGGGAGTCTCGCTCTATCGCCCAGGCTGGAGTGCAGTGGCCGGATCTCAGCTCACGGCAAGCTCCGCCTCCCGGGTTTACGCCATTCTCCTGCCTCAGCCTCCCGAGTAGCTGGGACTACAGGCGCCCGCCACCTCGCCCGGCTAGTTTTTTGTATTTTTTAGTAGAGACAGGGTTTCACGGTGTTAGCCAGGATGGTCTCAATCTCCTGACCTCGTGATCCACCCGTCTCGGCCTCCCAAAGTGCTGGGATTACAGGCTTGAGCCACCGCGCCCGGCCGGAATCACCTACTTTCTTTTTAAATTTGGGAACATTTGCCCTTCAGACGCTCTTCTCATATTGTGTGGTCTTCTGGCACCATTAGCTATTCTTTGCCTAGATTCTGATAGAAAGCTTGGGTTTTGATTGAACTCTGACCCTTCCTGGCTGATGGACTGGTTTTTCCAACTACCAACCAATTCTTCAGTTTTCTGACAACAACGGGGTGTTCTACATTTGAATTAAAATCCGACACTAACTACACCATGTTAGCGCAGACCCCATGTTAACCTTGTGCTTAATCCCACAAGACTGCCCTCACTTCAGACACCACAAATGGGATTCCCAGACTACCTACACTTTTGCCTGACTAACTGTTGATTCTGGGGTTCCCATGACTCTTCCCTCTTTAGTAATTCCCTATGTGACCAGAAAGAACAAAATAGATGCCCCTTTATCAACTAATAAACTAATATGGACCCAAAGGTTAAGGAAACAAGATTAGCTATGGGTCTTGACCTTTTAAGGTGAAGTTTAGCCTTTTAAGAGTTCAGGGCCTGGCTGGCATGACACATTTTGAAATTCCTATGACTAAACTCCCTAACAATAGGAGCAATCAGGCTAGGCGCAGTGGCTCATGCCTGTAATCTCAGCACTCTGGGAGGCTGAGATGGGCGAATCACCTGAGGTCAGGAGTTCAAGACCAGCCTGGCCAATATGGTGAAACCCCATCTCTACTAAAAATACAAAAAATTAGCCAGACGTGGTAGTGATTGCCTGTAATTCCAGCTACTTGGGAGGCTGAGGCAGGAGAATCTCTTGAACCCGGGAGGCGGAGGTTGCCGTGAGCCGAGATTGCACCATTTTACTCCAGCCTGGGCCACAAGAGCAAAACTTTGTCTCAAAAAAAAAAAAAAAAAAAAAAAGAAGAGCTATCACCTTGATTTACAACCAAGACCACTGCAATTCTGATTGGACACAGGACCAGTCGTACAAACATTCTTTTCTAATAAGCAACTACAGACCTCAAGCCAGTTTTAGCCAGCTTGTGGATGCTGCACGCAAACCATCTTTGTGTCCTACAGCTCACCTTTTGACATAAAGGCCAACTTCTACTTCATTTTCATTCTAAAATTCTGCCCCAAAGTGAACACAGGATTTATGTAACTATGTTTACCCATTAAACATATATGGGGTTCCCCTCATATATATGTATAGCCTTTCTCTCAAACTTGCTGAATATCTATCTATTATACTGGTCCTGTGAGGTATAAAATCCAACATATTCTTTCCCTTTGTTAAATCAAGTTTAGCCTAAAGCTACATATTTTAAGTTCTGCCTGAAGGTTTCTCTGTACATAGTGAACAGTAAGCTAAACAGAAGTGTAAACAGGGCCGGGCGCGGTGGCTCAAGCCTGTAATCCCAGCACTTTGGGAGGCCGAGACGGGCGGATCACGAGGTCAGGAGATCGAGACCATCCTGGCTAACACG
>NW_016812817.1:5867-8613 GCF_001698545.2 Rhinopithecus bieti
AGATCTCAGATCACTGCAACCTCCGCCTCCCAGGTTCACGCCATTCTCCTGCCTCAGCCTCCTGAATAGGTGGGACTACAGGTGCCCACCACCACGCTTGGCTAATTTTGTATTTTAGTAAAGACGGAGTTTCACCATGTTGGCCAGGATCGTCTCGATCTCCTGACCTCATGATCCACCTGCCTCGGCCTCCCCAAGTGCTGGGATTACAGGCACGAGCCACTGTGCCAGGCCCAAGACTAGCATCTTTTTTTTTTTTTTTTTTGAGACGGAGTGTTGCTCTGTTGCCCAGGCTGGAGTGCAGTGGCCGGATCTCAGCTCACTGCAAGCTCCGCCTCCCGGGTTCACGCTATTCTCCTGCCTCAGCCTCCGGAGTAGCTGGGACTACAGGCGTCCGCCACCTCGCCCGGCTAGTTTTTTTGTATTTTTTAGTAGAGACGGGGTTTCACCGTGTTAGCCAGGATGGTCTCGATCTCCCGACCTCGTGATCCGCCCGTCTCGGCCTCCCAAAGTGCTAGGATTACAGGCTTGAGCCACCGCGCCCGGCCCAAGACTAGCATCTTAACAAGTATACTACAGTTCTTTTGAAACATAATTTTTATCTCTCCAGCACCCCTTTTTTTAAAGACAAAATATAGGACACATTTACTTGCAAAATAAGTCTTAGTTTTAAGACTTATTATGCTTGGCCCAATTATTTGTATAAAGTAGAGCAAGAATAACTTTTTTGCATATTAGAAATATTTATTCAGAATAATGGCATTAATTGCTTTTAACAATTTAGAAAAGACCCATCCCCCACAGATCCAGGGCAGCTCCTCTAAGTAAACACAATATGCTGTAGTAAACTATATGCGTATTTCCACTGAGTAAAGATTATAAGAAGCCTCAGGTCAGGTCTTACCACCAAATTCCAAAACACTTGGAATGCAGGTAGGCAGGGATATCGGCAGGTTTTGTCTTGATAAGCAGATGAGAATGGTAGGAATGCTGGTTGATTGTTGCCCAGTCTGCTTTTTCATACCTGAAGTATTCACAGCAACTTATTTTAAAAGCTTTAAAAAGTTATACACCTCCATCCCCTACAACCCCCAATCCAGAATGTGGGACAAGGGTGTTGAGCAGTATGATGGACTCGGTCTATTCTTAACATTTTACATTTAATACTTCTAACCCCTGTGTGTGGTGGGTACTGTTACTTCCATTTTACAGATGTTGAAACTGAGGCAGAGAAGAAATTAAGCTAGGAAGCAAGATTGCTTTAAGGAATCAAATTTTACTTACAGAGCCAATAAAACCCCCTTGGGATAGCTGGCCTCATACTTTGTCTACACACTCCTTGTACAGAGTTCCTGACTTGTGTTAAGTAAACAATGTCACTTTCTGACAGGCCCAGGAGCCCTACATTATCTTGGGACCTCAAGAGGAAGAACATTCATCCAACTGAATGTTGGAATTCTGAAAACAATGAATTCTGCCTAGAAAGGGTAGGAGGGGTGGAATTTAGGATTAGAAAACTGAAAGCTGATCTCTTAATTTATTCTGAAACTTGAAAAGAGACTTGACAGGGAGTGGTTTAAAAAGTTGTTTGTATCAAGATTTTTGGTATAGACAAGTTCCAGAGCTTGAAAGTAAAAGTACTTGTAGGCCATGTGTTTGGTTATTGCAGGTCTTAGGATACACATTCTTAAGGCACTTCCAGTGTTTGGGGGGTTTCTAGTCTCAGTGGACTCTTGAGAAACATGTGCATTAGTTGGGTGCTGAAGACAAACCAAAGTAAGAGACTAACAAGTACTTAAGGTGGGGTTTGACCCCAAATCTGGAACTTTATTGATCAGGGACTATGGCACTATATAAAACTGTGGGCTTTCTTCCTTAGAGGAAAGAGCAAGGGACTAGGACTCCCTGGGCTGGATGATCACAAAGCACCTTGTAAAATCAGCAAAGCAGAGCAGACTGGCAGTTATTATACAACAGGTCTACGAGACCATTTACAGTCTTTATTGAGTCCACTTAGGGGGCCATTTTGTTGCAGGAATATTACAGTGTAGCAAGAATAATTATTTGCCATATAGGCTGTTTTTAAAATTGGCTTTGCTGAAACTTTATTCTATAAGGAATCTCAGATTATACTTTTTAAAGCCTTGAGTCCAGCCTTGGATTTATCTATGCCTGAAAATATCTGTATGAGTTGGATGAATGTTCTTCCTCTTGAGGTCCCAAGATAATGTAGGGCTCCTGGGCCTGTCAGAAAGTGACACTGTTTACTTAACACAGGTCAGGAACTCTGTACAAGGAGTGTGTAGACAAAGTATGAGGCCAGCTATCCCAAGGGGGTTTTATTGGCTCTGTAAGTAAAATTTGATTCCTTAAAGCAATCTGTTTATATTTGAAAGCATGCCATTCTAGTCAAAGCCTTGGTAAAATAACCAGAATCTCTAATTGTGTTCTGTTACAAAAGAAAACAGAATATTTTTGTACTTGTGCACATAAATATACTGCCATAAGTTAAGAATACTCACAGAATGTTTCTAAATTCTGGAGAAATCAGGTAGGGAGAAAGCAATATGCTCCAAATTTTGTTCACAGGAGTATACTCAATTGGTAAAGTTGTAAATAGTTCAAAAGAAAAAACTTTTATTAACTGAAAAACAAAAGGATTAGCAACGTTTAACATTATCACCTCTCCATTAGAAGTTTTGTTTTTTTTCCCTCTCTATTACAATGTGCAATTTCTAAAGTTATC